>NC_079212.1:99070960-99370960 GCF_029633865.1 Lampris incognitus | reverse complement strand
TTCCTGCTCTGACTAGAAATACAAGCAGAGTCAGCGCTGCTCTCTGTCATGTGAGAAGTATTGTAGCTCTATTATGGGCTGGGGATGAGGCTATCCATATTGTAACTTTACATTACATCCACCTCTATTTCCTCCCAAGCTATAAATCAGCTGTGCAGCAGTAAAAGCCTGCAGGTCTTGGTGCACGGGATATCTATACTGTTGACATGTCTTACTGGCCATTACAAGGAAAAAAAAAAGATGCTTATCATTTCAGATGTAATCAAACCCTCTTACAAAACTGCAGTCATCTTTTTTCAATATTTGCAGGATCTTATTACCCTGCCGTGGCTTCTGGTATAGACTTTTAATATTCTTATAGCTTAACAGCTCAAGGGGGAAATGTTTAATAAATTATCCACATTACATCGGTAATGTTGCGAAATGGGTGTGAGCCTTATGCTAACTGTACACAAAATTATATTTCATAAAACTGTACTGTAGCCTATTAATTTTTTATTGCCCAAATAAAATCATAATAGTTGTAGCTCATTCTGTTCATGCCTCACCGGCCCGCCCAACAACCACTGCTAAAATTATTCATAAAGTTGTTGGTTGTACTGTGTTTATGTCAGATGAAATGATGTATCATTTAACATTTAGCTGTTATTGTCTGCAGTTAGCAAAACACAGGCAGCCAGCCTAGTCTGTTGGCCAGGAAAATAAATATACCTGATTTACTAAACTCTTGTTCACCGTGGGATAAATCTTTGGAAGTGTCCTTGAATAGGGACAACCTCAGGGACGTCTCACGACTACTAATCTTTGTAAAATCATAGCATGTGTTAAGAGCCGGATATTCGGGGTGTGAATCTTTGGTCTAAAGGCAATTTGATTCAAGATTCAATGTGGAATAATGTTAGACTATCCAGTCTATCCTAATGTGTAATTTTAATTTCAATTTGCCACCATTTGCTGGCTGGGGTGGGGGATGGGGGGGTGAGTTAGCAACAGAAGTACTAGCTGTAGGCACTAAAGTGGATGCTTCGTTGCCATTGAACATACCGTGCTGTCTACAAAGGTGGTTGGATAGATCAGTGGCATTTCCAAAATACTTCATTCTAGTTATACAGAGTTTACACACTGCAGCACAGCTCACCACACCTCATCTGGAAGCCAAAATGCTACCATTCTTTTGATTTGATCTGGTGAATAGTAGTTTATTATACTGTGCTTTATCAAAATTTATGTCTTTCTTTCTTTTGTTTAAGAATCGCAATTAAATCGATGCGGGCTGAAGCCAGAGTGATTCATTTGACAGATTTCTTTGCGCAGATCGATGGATGCAGTTGAATTGGCAGAATTTATAATTGATGCAACGATGCATTAATTATAGAATAAATCGTTACATCCTGAATAGAAACACAGAGAAAAAAGGTGATTTCAGTGTGATTGCTAGTGTTTGTCAGGTTTATGGGAGGAGGTAGAGTTCAAATTCAACCCAAACACCTGCAATGGAAGGTGGCTAGGTGCTAGCCTCCTGACATGAGCTATTCTAGCCCATCACTCTCTGCTGTCTGTGTTCACTGTGGTTAGCAGCGTAGTGCAGCATGGAACCGTGGATTAATGTTTGGTGTTGAGATCATCCATATAGTTGACAGATAAGGGAATAGAAGAGTATGGCACACAGGACTGGGCCTAAAGGAATGGATGATGCCTTTACACTATAATATCAGCAATGTATCAACCTGCGTGTTTTATTTGTGGGTCTGGGGTTGTGCGAGTGTGTGCTTTTGTGTGTTTGCTTACACATCGGTGAGATTGCACTTGACGTGCATGTCAGTATGTATGCGTATTCTATTTGAAGCCCACTGTTATATCACGCTAAAGTTTATTGCCTGACCCCTGGCGAGCTTGTGCACACTTTCTCTAAGATAATCACACACACACACACACACACACACACACACACACACACACACACACACACCATGTCACCCTATACTTGTGGGGAACCCTCATTGACTACATTCATTCCCTAGCCCTTAACCCTATAGGCAAGTCATAACCCTAAAGTCGACCCTTTTCATCATGGGGACCCATAAAATGTCCCCCACAAGGTAGGTGGTTTCAGGTTTTTCTATCCTAGTGGGGACAGTTTGTCCCGATTAGGATAGAAAAACCTGATACACACACACATTCTTTCAAACTATATTCCCCCATTTGGTGTTTTAATGATGGAGGCGGAAAGCGCTGTCTAACATGTCAGTCCAAAACCTCCCATGTTCAGTTGGGTTAAGAGCTGGTGACTGTGCATGTGATTTACATCATTTTCATCCTCATTAAACCATCCAGTGACCCCGTCGTGCCCTGTGGATGGGGGCATTGTCATCCCGGAAGAGACCATTCCCATCAGGACAGAAATGTGTCATCATAGGATAAAGGTGATCATCACTCAGAACAACTTTGTATTGATTTGCAGTGACCCTTCCCTCTAAGGGGACAAGTGGACCCAAACCTGTTATGCCCCCCACAGCATAACAGAGCCCCCAGACCCCCTCACTGTAGGGGTCACGCATTCAGGTTTTTACTTTAATTTGTCATCCATCTGTATATTATTATTATTATTGCTGTTTTGAATGTAATAAAATACTTTAGAGTGGTATTCAATATAAAGGGCATGCTGCATTTAACACACAGCGGCACTATTTAAAGTTTCTACCTTTGTTGTCTTACCTCAACCATTTTATATCTTATCCATTTTATATCCTTATCTATGGTGGGATTCATTGTAAAAGTGTTCCTTCATGCATGTATCATGCATCTATCCTGCAATACAGTGGTGGCCATTGTAGAGGTCCTCCTCCATGCATACATCCAGGATATAACTTGAAATAATACCGTTACTGATTTTACATTGAACATGAAATCAGTCATTTCAAGCTCAAATTCTAGATCCTGTATGGGTGTGAGTGCATGTGCGTGTCAACAGTTATGCAAATTCCTGTACTCCTGTATTTATTTTCATGCACTTATATTGTATGTTGTATGTATTGTCAGCGCATATGCCCCACAAGTTGGGTGTGGGTTAGAAGAGAAGAATAAGCCTGGAGAGAGTTGGATAAAATGGTGGAGAATGAATCCAAGGAGGACAGAGGGGTGATTGGAGTGGAGTTCAATGGGCATGTTGGTGAAGGAAACCTAGAGTTGCAGACCTTGCCTTCTGGTTCCCGCTTCAAATACCCAGTAGTCAAAACCAATGGATACAAACATTCCCTCAGCCATTTCAGTGCTAAACTCCAATAGTAAGAGGTGATACCAGCTCGACCTTGATAAACACTGTTAACACTGTTTACTGTTGCATTGCTTTTCATTGGCTTTGTTCTCCTCACTACTCCTCACTGTGTCTGACATTCTTCTGTAAGAAGTCGGGTTGTTGTGAAGCGTCTAGTGTGTTGGTGTAGTGTTCTGTGCCTGTCACGTCTCACTCTCAATTTTCCCCGCTGGCTAGCAGAAATGCGAATAGGAGAGCTGAGCACGTAAGTCTCTCCCTGCCAGTACATAGGGCTTGCTGCTGGAGAGGCTATGTAGTGCCTCCTCATGGTGATACACGGTAACTGGGTACACCTTGGACCCTAGCTGAACTACAAGGGACTCAGGGTAGGTCTGGCCCCTAGACGTGTGGTATGCAGGACCACCGGTGTGTGGATATTCCCGGATGCCCACGAACCAGCCCCGAGCTATGGGTTAAATAGTGCCACTGCCTAGTGCATACCTCAGGAAAGGAACAGGCTACGGGTGTAAACCCCTACAGAAAATCAACGTCCACAATGCTGTTGCCCCCCCCCTTTTTTTGTATCTGTTTAAGTCAGAGAGTACTGCTGGCGTTGTGTGGCTGCCGCTTCTCCCTCTTGTAGCCCCCCCCCTTCCCACCCACCCCTGTATGTCTGTGTTATGTTTATCTGTTGTCTTGTTTCACCCTGTTTATTGTAAAGTGACTTTGAGTGTTAGGAAAGCAATATGTAAGATTTATTTATTATTATTATTGTTATTATATGTTGTATTTATTTGCCTTATGTGTTCTGTGGAGTGTTTGTGTGTTTAAATGTTGCCACTGCTCCACAACAATTGCCCCTCTGGGGACAAATAAAACCTACTTGACTTTAAACGGAGGGGACGAGGAGGTGATGGTGTCAAGGAGAGGAATGTGGAAGGACAGATGGAGGTGGATTTTGCAAAAAGGATGGAAATGGCTGTGGTGAATACAATTTCTTTAAAAAATGTTTTCCTCTTTTTCTCCCCAATTGTATCCGGCCAATTACCCCTCTCTTCTGAGCTGTCCCGGTTGCTGCTCCACCCCCTCTGCCAATCCAGGGAGGGCTGCAGACTACCACATGCCTCCTCCGATACATGTGGAGTTGCCAGCCGCTTCTTTTTCACCCGACCGTGAGGTGTTTCGCTCGGAGGACGTAGCGCATGGGAGGATCACACTATTCCTCCCAGTTCCCCCTCCCCCTTGAACAGGCGCCCTGACCAACCAGAGGAGGTGCTAGTGCAGCAACCAGGGCACATACCCTCATCCAGCTTCCCACCCACAGACACAGCCAATTGTGTCTGTAGGGATGCTCGACCAAGCCGGAGGTAACACGGGGATTTGAACCAGCAATCCCCGTGTTGGTAGGCAACGGAATAGACTGCTACGCTACCTGGACGCCCCTTGAATACAAATTTTAGAAGAGGAAGGAACACAGAGTGACGTATAAGAGTGGAGGAAGGTGCACACAGGCGGACTATATCTTATACAGGAGGTGCAATCTGAAAGAGATTGGAGACTGCAAGGTGGTGACAGGGGAGAACGTAGCTAGGCAGCATCGGATGGTGATCTGCAGGCAGTAGCATACACTGGGGTTTCAGTCATAGCCTTCAGTAATGAACTGCACCCCTCTCCTCCCCACCCACCCACCCACACACACACATTTTTCATATGGGTACCGATACAACCAACACAGCCACATACAATTTACACTATCACACACTATATGCACTACCAGATCAACACCAACAAGACAGCTGATCTTAAACAACCACAACACACCACTGTGCACTATAGCAGCATCACCATCATATCTTCCTTTAAGTTACTCAGTTTCCAGATTGCACACGTACACCACATGGCATGAAAACAAAACTAAATAGAAGAGTGCACTCAGTAGAGTGCAGATCTCCGCCAGGCACGTCACCCCTTCACCAGCGCTCGGACTTGGCGTCAAACCACCCCTTTTTCCATCTACCGGGAGAATGGGCCCTTATTGAAAGACTTCAGATGTGTTTAACCATCAAGGTTTTCATGCTATAAATGAATGTAGGTGAATGACTTTCATTTATTCTAAAGTAATAAAAAAAGATAAGAAAACATAGCTCAGAATTGGGTAATGTTTTTATTGTAGCTACTGAGGTGGTTTCCAGCTGTGACTGTGATTAATCCTACTCTTGAAATTGCATTTTCATAGCGGCGTTTTAACATTGGCGTTCTGCATCTAATCTCCCTTATGATGTCAGTCACACAAACATGGGGGCGAGGTGAATAAAGCGAATTATTTTGGGTTCATCCAGTATTCCTCCAGTTCTCCTGTGCTGAGTTCAGCAGTGAATTATTTGCTGATTTGCGAAATACAATCGATGTCTAGTTTACCTTCAACACTCGAATACCCGAATACATAATGGGCACTGTCGCTGCCTGAACTAAATCAACTGTGTGCATGCATGCAGCAACAGAGAGCAGCATTGGTCGAGTGAGCTAGTAGCTGAATGAAGAGAGGGTGCAGCGATAGCGAGAACATTTTCTGAAGGTTTTTAATCATCACAACCACAAGAGGGTTTTTGATCACAGTCATAAATTTGCACAAAAAAAAAAGGCTGATAGGTCCAGTAGTTTGCAAGGTTAGCCGCAGACAGACATACACATGCCGCCAAACTCATACCGCCTAGTGGAGATAACAATCGAGTTTCCATAGTTGATGTAGTGTTCACCAGTCACTCACACAACTTCAATAAATTCAATAAAGTATAGCCACAATATTATTAGTGCACTGCCTTCAATTCAATAAGAAAAATGTGCACACCAACCTGGAGTTGATGTTCCATCTCAGTTGAGAGACTCATGGCAGCATTCTCTCACAAAATTCATTCATCCATTTGGGAGAACGTGTAAAAAAATGCAGACAATCTTATCATATTCGAAAAAAAATACAAAGTAGCTTGGCAACAAGACCATCAGTAGCTGTGAATGCAGTGGTCATTGCACTTAGTTGGCTCACAACCCGCCAAATGCTCCAGCTCAAAGTTTATGATGACGCTGGGGCTAGCAGATACATCGCAGGGCCCTGGTGCACTCTGTCACTACACATCAAAATTTGATTGGCTGATTATACGGTCACTCAAAGTTGTAATCAGTTTGCAGCTTCGGGCTTCAAGGAAAGGCTAGCGATACAACTAGTGCTGGTCCACGGAGCTGTGCTGCATTTAGATGATGTGGAAAATCCCTGCTCAGCCCCACGAGAAAACAAGTAATTGAATTCAGACACATTTTAGGAACACTTCAATTTAACTATGAAAGAAAAATTATGATTTTCATTTTGACAGGGCCAGCACAGAAGGCCCTGATGGCCCTGACAGCCCATCACTCTCAGTAGGATGACTTTGGAGATCAAGACGAGGAAGAGTGAAGGCAGAGCCAAGGATAAAATGGTGGAAGTTGAAGAAGGAAGACTGTTGTGTGGAGTTCAGGGAGGAGTCAAGACAGGCAATGAGTGATAGTGAGGAGTTGTCGGATGGCTGGGCAACTACTGCAGAAATGGTGAGGGAGACAGCTAGGAAAGTACTTGGTGACTCATCTGGACAGAGGAAGGAAGACAAGTAGACTTGGTGGTGGAATGAGGAAACACAGGAAAGCATATGGAAGAAGTGGGATAGTCCAAGAGATGAAGAAAGTAGACGGGAGTACAAGGAGATGCGGCATAATGCAGAGAGAGAGGCAGCGAAGGCAAAGGAAAAGGTGTATGGTGAGTTGTATGAGAGGTTGGACACTAGAGAAGGAGAAAAGGACTTGTACCAATTAGCTAGACAGCAGGACTGAGCTGGGAAGGATGTTTAGCAGGTTAGGGTGATGAACGGTAGAGACAGAAATGTGCTGATAAATGAGGAGAGTGTGTTGAAAAGGTGAAAGGAGTACTTTGAGGAGCTGATGAATGAAGAAAATGAGAGAGAAGGTTGAATGATGTGGGGATAGTGACTCAGGAAGTGTGGTGGATTAGCAAGGAGGAAGTGAGGGGCAGCTATGAAGAGGATGAAGAGTGGAAAGGCAGTTGGTCCAGATGACATACCTGTGGAGGCATGGAGATGTTTAGGAGAGATGGCAGTGGAGTTTTTAACTAGACTGTTTAAAATGGGGGTCGGCAACCTATGGCACCCATGCCCATGGTGGGATGTGAGGCCATTAACATGGGCACACAGAGCAATTCAGTTAAAAAAATGTTTTTAATATACTTTTTTGTAAGAAATATTTTTAATATGAAATATAGCCTAGTGGTGAACTAAATCGATTTAAAATAATACTGAAATGATTAATTAATCTCAAAATACACCATTGTTTTTGACAGCAAGAGAGCGCACACAATTGACATGGTCTACCATACCCCTCCTCTCCCCTCCATCTGATCTGCCGATGAGCGCAGTATTACAGGTGTAGTGAAAACGTACGATAGCTAGCTAGCTTTCTTTTTGCTTTATGTCAAGAACTGATGATAGCAGAAGCAAAAAAAAAGGATATCTAATATTCGTCACTTTGAGCCATCTTGGCAAAACAAATTCGGATTTATTTTATGAAAGGACTGAGCTGTGAGCACTCTGCTGCAAAAATGTTGTGTGTTGAATTTCAAGTGTAAAATGTCATTTTGAAACAAGACATGAGAAAAACGTCAAAGATAAGGCTGATAAAGCTGAATCAATCAAAGGGCAGTGGTCTAGTAATTTTAATACATCTGTAAAATTATAGTGTGTGTGCGTGCTTGTGTGTGTGTGTGTGCGTGCGTGCGTGCGTGCATATGTACAGTGCGTATCTTTTGCCATGCAGAATCTAGACAGGGAGACAAGCAGTAGCAGTAAATAAATAAATGTTCATTATGAAAATGAACTTGCACTCGGGTCTGTGATTTTTTTTAACATGGTAAAGTGGCACAGAACATCCAAAAGGTTGCCGACCCCTGGTTTAAGACAATCTTGGAAAGTGAGAGACTGCCTGAGGAGTGGAGAAGAAGTCTTCTGACACCGATTTTCAAGAATAAGGGTGATGTGCAGAGCTGTAGTAACAACAGCAATATAAAGTTGATCAGCCACAGCATGAAGTTATGGGAAAGAGTGGTGGAAATTAGGTTAAGAGGAGAGGTGATGATTAGTGAGAAGCAGTATTGTTTCATGCCAGGAAAGAGCACTACAGATGCAATGTTTGCTTTGAGAATGTTTATTGAGAATTATAGAGGTCAGAAGGATTTATGTTGTGCCTTTGTGGATTTAGAGAAAGCATATGACAGAAAGAAAGAAAGCCACTTTATTTGTCATTGCATTCTTACAACAAATTTGTTCTCTGCATTTAACCCATCGTATTGTATAGGAGCAGTGGGCAGCTGCAGCGCCCAGGGACCAACTCCAGTTCTTCTTTCTATTGCCTTAGTCAGGGCACAGGCAGGAATATTAACCTAACATGCATGTCTTTTTGATGGTGGGAGGAAACCGGAGCACCCGGAGGAAACCCTCGCAGCCACGGGGAAAACATCCAAACTCCACACAGAAACATGTGCCTGCACATTGTTTTTAGTGACAATAAATTGAATTGAAAGGACCTGGGACGGCCTGGGGTTCGAACATAGGACCTTCTTGCGATGAGGCAACAGTGCTAACCACTAGGCCCCTGTGCCGCCCAGTGGCATGGTGGCCAGGGCACTAGGAGAGGAGGTGTGGTATTGTATGAGGAAGTCGGGAGTGGCAGAGAAGTATTTAAGAGTGGTTCAGGATATGTATGAGGGCAGTGTGACAGTGGTGAGGTGTGCGGTAGGAGTGATGGATGGGTTCAAAGTGGAGGTGGGATTACATTAAGCATCAGCCCTGAACCCTTTCTTATTTGCAATGGTGATGGACAGGTTGACGGATGAGATCAGGCAGGAGTCTCTTTGGACTATAATGTTTGTGGATGACATTGTGATCTGTAGTGAGAGCAAGGTGCAGGTTGAGGAGAGCCTGGAGAGGTGGAGGTATGCACCGGAGAGAAGAGGAATGAAAGTCAGTGGGAGCAAGACGGAATACCTATGCGTGAACAAGAGGTAGGACAGCTTAATGGTGAGAATCCAATGAGTAGACGTGACAAAGGCGTATGAGTTTAAATACTTGGGGTCAACTGTACAAAGTAATGGGGAATGTGAAAAAGAGAGTGCAGGCAGGATGGAGAGGGTGGGAAAGAGTGTCAGGAATGATTTGTGACAGAAGGGTACCAGCAAGAGTGAAAGGGAGGGTTTACAAGATGGTTGTGAGACCAGCTATGTTGTATGGTTTGGAGACAGTGGCACTGTTGAAAAGACAGGAGGCAGAGCTGGAGGTGGCAGAGTTGAAGATGCTAAGATTTTTGTTGGGAGCGATGAAAGTGGACAGGATTAGGAATGAGTATACACAAGGGCGGCACAGTGGCCCAGTGGTTAGCGCTGTCGCCTCACAGCAAGAAGGTCCTGCGTTCGAACCCCAGGGTTGTCCAACCTTGGCGGTCATCCCAGGTCATCCTGTGTGGAGTTTTCTCTGGGTGCTCTGGTTTCCCCCACCATCAAAAGAAACATGCATGTTAGGGTTTATACTCCTGTCTGTGCCCCTGACCAAGGCAATGGGAAAAGAACTGGAGTTGGTCCCGGGGCACAGCATGAAGGCGGCAGCCCATTGCTCCTATCTACACAGATCACAGCTAGGATGGGTTAATTTGCAGTAACTGAATTTCTCCAAGGGGATTAATAAAGGAAACTTAATTTGAGGGACAGCCCAGGTTGGACGGTTTGGAGAGAAAGCAAGAGAGATGAGATTGATGTGATTTGGACATGTGTGGAGGAGTGATGCTGGGTATATTTGGAGAAGAATACTGAATATGGAGCTGCCAGGCAAGAGGAAAAGAGGAAGGCCAAAGAGGAGGTTTACAGATGTGGTGAGGAAGGACATGCAGGTGGTTGGCATGGTAGAGAAAGATGCTGAGGACAGGAAGAAATGGAAACAAATGATCTGCTGTGGCCACCCCTAATGGGAGCAGCAGCAGTAGCAGCAGCAGCAGCAGCAGCAGCAGAAGAAGAAGAAGAAGAAGAAGAAGAAGAAGAAGAAGAAGAAGAAGAAGAAGAAGAAGAAGAAGAAGAAGAAGAAGAAGACGAAGAAGGTGTATGTTTTTGAGAAGCCTGTATGTCTGTGAACAATGTTTGTGTCAGGGTATGTGAGTAGTGCGGAATGGGAGAGGAATAGCATAGCATGGTTTTGCCTAGAGGGAGGAAAGGCTTTTTCGAAAGTTGGAGTGTAGGCATTTTCCTTCTTCCATCAAGGCCCATAATGTAACAAAATTGATTTTGATTAATACCATGCCTCATAATCAAATTGACTAGCCTCCGCTATATGCTATTGTCTTGAATCTTTAAAGTTAAATATGATTTTAGTTCGGATTTGTGAAATCTTCAGTTCATCACAGCCGTGACTTAAACCTGAGCCCATAGCAAAAAATGCAAACCACTGAACCACTTCACTGAAATGTCACTGAAATATGCTCACATCTATTCTACAATTTCAAATTGACTCATTCATAGTATCTTGTTTATAAGGTGGCCTATACACTGATCAGCCAGCACATTAACACTACCTGCCTAATAAAGTCTCCCATGTGCAGCCAAAAGAGCTCTGACCCATCGAGGTATGGCCTTCTGAAGGTGTCCTCTGGTATCTGGCAGTAAAACTTTTGCAGCAGATCCTTTAAGTCCTGTACGTTGCGAGGTGATGCCTCCATGGATCGGACTTGTTTTTCTAGCACATCCCACAGATGTTCGGTCGAACTGAGATCTGGGGAATTTGGAGGCCAACACAACACCTTTTCATGTTCCTCAAACCATTCCTGAACAATGTGTGTAGTGTGCATTATCCTGCTGAAAGAGGCCACTGCCGACAGGGAATATCGTTGCCATGAAGAGGTGTACCTGGTCTGTAACAATGTTTAGGTAGGTGTTACGTGTCAAAGTAACATCCACATGAATGCCAGGGCCCAAGCTTTCCCAGCAGAACATTGCCCAGCGCATCATCACACTGCCTCCGCTGGCTTGCCTTCTGCCCATAGTGCATTCTGGTGCCATCTCTTCCCCAGGTAAATGATGCACACGCACCCGGCTGTCCAAATGATCTAAAGAAAATGTGATTCATCCTGCCACCTTCTTCCATTGCTCCATGGTTTCGCTCTGATACTCATGTGCCAATTGTAGGCGCTTCAGCAGTAGACAGGAGTCATCACGGGCACTCTGACTGGTCTGCGGCTACGCAGACCCATATGCAGCACGCTGCAATGTACTGTGTTCTGACATCTGTTAATCATAGCCAGCATTAATTTTTTCAGAAATTTGAGATACAGTAGCTCTTCTGCGGGATGAACCAAACGGGCCACCCTTTACTCCCCAAGCGCATCAATGAGCCTTGGGGGCCCATGATCCCATCACCAGTTAAGCGGCTGTCCTTCCTTGGACCACTTTTGGTAGGTACCGACCACTGCATACCGGGAACACCTCACAAGACCTGCCATTTTGGAGACGCTCTGACCCAGTCGTCTAGCTATCACAATTTGGCTCAGATCCTTACCATTTTTCCTGCTTCCAACACCTCAACTTCAAGAGCTGACTGTTCACTTGTTGCCTAATATATCCCACCCCTTGACAAGTGCCATTGTAATGAGATAATCAATGTTATTCACTTACCAGCCACTGGTTTGAATGTTTTGGCTAATCTTGTATAATGAAATTATTTTTTTTGTAGGCCAACAAAATGAGAAATTCATTGTAGATTCAGATGGCCGGATATGTGTATACAGCGGGGTTTGCCTCGCACTCATGTATGTAATGTCAAACCAGTTTGTTTGGGTTGCATGCATACTCCAACCGGTGATGTAAATAGGAGATTTTTTATAGAAACTCAATAAATATTCATCTACTGCCACTACAACTTAGTTGATTAATTTGGTGTTTAACTGTGATGGTGATATAAGCCATTCTTTTCAGACGACAGCACGCAGCATACAACCAAGTGGGTAAGTGATGGATAAACAGGTGCTTGGGCAAGAAATTTGTTGGCATGGTGGTAAAAAAAGATTAACGATTTTCGAGCACTGATCTATAATGAGAATTGTTTAGTATAACCACTGATCTCTATGTTAGCATGTTTTTATTATATGTGAGTGGTTTCAAGCTCTGGAGTGGACACGGAGCAAGAGCAAGAGTTCTCTCATGTGTGAGTGAGGAGTAGAAAATAGAAAACCTGGAGGGGAGCGGGATCAGAATGACAACAGAATGAGCAAAGAAAAGAGTGGAAATTCCTACCGCTCCACTCAACTTCAAAACTCTGGTGTTTTGTGTGTGTGTGTGTGTGTGTGTGTGTGTGTGTGTGTGTGTGTGTGTGTGTGTGTGTGTGTGTGTGTGTGTGTGTGTGTGTGTGTGTGTGTGTGTGTGTGTGTGTGTGTGTGTGTGTGTTAAGCTCACAGGCAGTGGACAACTGTCCTCCCATCTCCTCCGTCATACTGCTCCTGCCATTTAGCCAGTCTCCTGACCAGCTGGAGAATAGACCGCTTGGAAAGGGGTGTGTCCCTGTAGGCCGGCCAGCCAATAAACTGGAAGTGCTGCACCAGACGGTAGCCATCCTGAGGCTGAAGGAGGGAGAGAGAGAGAGACAGAGACAGAGACAGAGAGGTATATGAGAGCGATAGAGCAAAAAATCTTTATGTTGAGGTTCATATTTCAGTATCCCTTTTCCATAGAATCTAGTCTGTAAAATAAAAAGATATTGTCACTACGTACTTATATCACCTGTACTTGTTATCCTTAAAACCCCAACAATGTCTGTGTTCTATGTAGCTAATACTCAGGCAGATATCTTTTTTTTTTCCATTTGAAAAAGCGGATAGCTCCTTTCAAACCGATCCCTCCAATGTCCTTAGGCAGTTGGCACTTACTGCGTTTAGGTGGTTGAGGGAATGCTCTTGCCAGTCAGTGAATAGTCTTCATTCAAAATCTCTTATTCAAACAAATGAGATCACGTTCAAGGAATAGGCCATCTTATAGTGATTAATTCAATTTAGCAGCAGACAAAATGGCTTTGGCTCTCTGGCCCGGGGTGGTTGGCAACTATTACCTAGAATACCAAATCTCGGTCGTTGTCACGCTCAGACATTTTGCCGGCATGGTTCTGAATGAAGGCCTTCTTACTAATGCATGAACGCATTCAAATACAGAAGTACACATACATACACACACGCAAACACTCATATCCATGTGCGCGCGCACACACACACACACACACACACACACACACACACACACACACACACACACACACACACACACACACACACACACACACACACACACACACACACACAGGATTTCTGTCTGCGTCTTACTTCTCCCTGTCCCTCCGCTACCTTTTCTATTGTGGTCTCTCTCCCTTGTTTCCAGTCTTGTCCTCACACACTTATCACTTCAACTTCCTCCTCTCCTCTCAAACCTCTTCTCCCCCTCAGTTTTTTATCTGTATTCCTCTCTGTACCCGCCCACCCCCTCTCATGGCTTTGTGCACTGAGACGCACAGTAGGCCAGGTGAGAGCAACTCTCCCAGACATACTTTGTGGGATGTGCTGTTGTAGTGATATGAGCCATTTCACGCTACAGTGGAGACATGTTTTGTGTGGCTCTTATTGTGTGTGTGTATGTGTGTGAGAGAGAGAGAGAGAGAGAGAGAGAGAGAGAGAGAGAGAGAGAGAGAGAGAGAGAGAGAGAGAGAGAGAGAGAGAGAGAGAGCAAGAGATGAGAGGTGTGCTTGAAAAATACTGAGCACTCTGGGAGTGAGGAGACAATTAAGTTTCTGCTGGAGATAGGTTATCACAGATAGATTGGTGAGAAAATGAGATGACATAGAAAAGAGGGGAGGAAAAAAGAAGGAAAAAATGTGGGTTGAGAAGAGTGGGAGAGGGGAAGTAAGGGGGGAGGCAGTGGACACAACAAAGAGAGAAACAGAAAGAGAAACGAGAGACAGAAAGGCTCGGGGGAGGAGGAAAGGAGGGTCATGGAGAGAATGAAGGGAAGATGAGAGCAGGAAGAGGGAAAAACAGATAAGGAAGAACATAAGTGGATAAGGAAGAAAAGGAAGCAGGTGGGAGAGGAGAAGGAAGAAGATAAAGAAGCAAGGAAAAGAGACGAGAGGAATTGTGGCCCTTAAACTTTAACTGGTGAGAGAGACTGACGTTATATATGATGTTGTCAGGGCCCTGGCTGTGTCTCCTGATATTTCCCCTGTGTTTCCCTTTTTTCCCCAGTGTATCCTGTTTTCCAATCTGTGTGTGTGTGTGTGTGTGTGTGTGTGTGTGTGTGTGTGTGTGTGTGTGTGTGTGTGTGTGTGTGTGTGTGTGTGTGTGTGTGTGTGTGTGTGTGTGTGCGTGTGTGTACATGGTGTGGGTGTGGCTTCCTTCCCTGTCACACTCTCCCGGATCTCTCTTGGCTCCCTCCTGATTTGTGGTGCATTCACTTTACCCGCCCAGCGTGCACACCTTCCATCAACTCATCAACTCAACAGTATAGCTACCCCGGTTCTCCGCCAGATCGATGTTTCAGCCACTGTGGATCACTACTTTCCGGTTCCCCTGCCTGCCTGCCTTGCCTACTCGCCTACTCGCTTATCCTCTGCCAGCCATGCTCACTTCCTCATCTGTCTGTCCTCCTCAGCTCAGCTTTGCCATCCACCATTCATCTCAGCTCCGTCCAGCTCTTCTCTACTTTCGGCCTTGCTTGCTGTACTCATTCCCCTTTATTCCTACAGTAAGCCCCTTTTATGTTACTTAATTCCGTTGTCTGTGTCTGTGTTTGGGTCTGCCTCTACTGATCATAACATGATGTATCTGGCCCTCCCCAAAGGTTAACACCTGTCCTTTTTTTAAGCCTCATTCCTGCTCTGCACACCCAGGCCATGTGGAATTTACCAGGAGACAAGGGTGTGGATTGTTTTCGGGGTCCCATCCTAGCACCATAATGGATTACATTAATACAGCGCTTTATCTAGACACACAAAGCACTTCACATTGAAGGGGGAAACTCACTTCAACCACCACCAATGTGTAGCACCCACCTGGGTGATGCACGGCAGCCATTTTGCACCAAAACACTCACCACACATCAGCTTGAGGTGGAGAGATAGGAATCATTGAGCCAATTACACAGGGGGATGATTAAGTGGGCAGATGGAGGCAGCCAGGTTGGGAATTTTGCCAGGACCCCCCTACTCTTTGCAATAAGTGCCATGGGATCTTTACTGACCACGATGAGTCAGGACCTCAGTTTAACATCTTATCCGTAGGACGGCATCTCCTACCGCACAGTGCCCCTGTCACCGCAGTGGGGCATTGGGATTTTTATTAGGACCAGGGGGAAGACTGCCCCCTACTGGCCGCAGCAGCAACTGTTTTTCCAGGAGGTCTCCCATCCAAGTACTAGCCAAGCCCATGCCTGCTTAGCTTCGGTCATTCAGCAGAGCCAGGGTAAATGTTGGTATGACTGCCGGCTATAACGTGCTGTAAAAGTATGCAAGGACTGGACTCTAAACCTTTTTACTCAATGTGAACCAATCTGTCAATGAAATATTGTACATGTTGATGAAGTTACAGACCTAACAGGGTTATTTTTTTGTAGGTCGAGTGGATCATTTGAGCCTGACTGAAGATTGGAGAGCTTGCAACCCCTTGTTTCAACTGTTTAGTCACTCCTCTCCCTGCAACACCTTCTGTTTATCTTCAGCCCTATCTAAAAAGCAGGCTACCTAGCACATTGTTTTGTGTGTTAGCCCACTTCCACTCGGATAACACTTCTCACTCATGTCCTCCTCTTTGAATTGTCAAATGAAATGCAGTTCCAATCTAAAAAAAAAAGTTTAAAAAAAAAAGCACCAACAACAACAAATCTTTCAAGGAGCTTGTTTGTAATTTTGCGGGGTACCAAGTCAATTTCACAACTGGGAAACTTGCATCTGATCACCAACCACACTCAACAGCATTTGATAGCAGCAGGGTTAGTCCCACCTGTTCCCATCACCGCTAAACTCGAAATCTCTGCCCTCAACCAGAACAGAGTCCAGACAGTATGTGGAAGTGTGAGTGTGAAGGCATTATGAGTGAGCGTACCCTGGCCATGTTACAGATCCTGAAGATGCGGTTGATGATGTCCTCGTCAATGTCTGCAGATATGAACTCCACCTGGATGGGGCCATAGCAGCACGAACTCTTCTCTGGCCAGTACTGCATACACAACTACACAGGACAGAGAGACAGTGGAGGGAGGTTGGGCACAGAAGAAGGGAGGGAGAGAAATAGAGGAAAGAGGGTGACAGAGTGGATAATATATGGGGTAGTGTGGGGAGGAAGACAGTAAGAAGGACAGAGGGAGAGGAAGTAGTGAGATAAATACAGATAAAGGGAGCAATTTAAGATACTTTCAGATGGTTTCTCTTTCAAGCCACATAACAGAAGGTATCATGAAAATATGTTTTTAGAAGAGGGTGCAACAACTCAGACAATAGATTATGAAGATTACCACAACTATGACTGGCCAGGAATTCAATTTTCAAAGTTTGTTTACTACTTTACGATAACTTGATGAAAAGAGAATCATTTGCACAAAGAATATAATGCTCTGCGGGATTGAAATGAGAAAAGATTAAGTCCTGGAAATAAAAAAAAAGACTAGAGAACAAATAAAAAACACAAAAATGAAAATGGGACTGTAATGTTACCTCATTTTCCTTCCATAACAGCCAGCTAAAGAAACAATATCAACTCTGATGTACCATGCTGATGCAGTCTTGACTCATCTCGCTTCAAAGCTTTCTCACTTCACATTTTTCTTTAATTCTCCCGACTTGTGAAGAAAAGCACCCTGAACCGATTTTTCATTTGCATATATGTTCTATTGTGTGTTGTGTGTGTGTGTATATATATATAATTTGAATGCTTCCTCATCTGATTGGTCGCTGTCCAACCGAAATTAGGGGCGTGACGCTGGGCAACGTAAACTGTTTGATTATTTGTGAAAAAAACATAAGCAGCTGATGAGTGCGAGACGCATGAAACAGGCCTGTACTGCAATGTATTAAAATCTTTTTTCCTGTATCCGTGTTGATATTCCGCTCCCCATTAGTCGAGCACTCACAACACCATTGACGGTTTCGGAAAGAAACGCTATATACTATATATATATATAAACATACATTAAAGTTTATATGTATGTACTAAATCTAATCTCCTTTGTGGCTTTCAGGGGCAACACCAAGGCATTGTCTTTCAATATCTATTTGCAGTCCGAAAGTACACCCACCATTTATTGATTACACCCTTGACTTTAGGTTCAATCTGTAATCAGATTACTGCTCGTTTTGTTTGTGTGCATGTATTTGCGTGTGTGTGTGTGCATGTGTGGGTGTGTGTACCTGGGCAGCATCCATCTCATTAAGCATGACGATGGAGGAACAGTTGTAGTCGAACACCAACCTCCAGAAGTCGGCCATGGTGTTTGGCAAAGGATGCTGGGTAACAATAAAGGCCGCAGGTTGCTTGTGGCTCTAGAGTGTTGGTGGAGATACCAATTAACCAACAATTAACATAGAAACAAAACTAAAAATAAAAAGGGAAACAATAAGAAGAGTGTATCTTAAAGCAATAGATCCTGACATATTGAGAAACGTGTATATTGCTCTGATTGGTTCTGACCAAATCTGGTGGACACACTCCTCACTTTCCTCCTGCAAGCACCTTACGTTGCAGATTTTAACATCCCCCTAGCAAGAGTGTAAACAGTCTCATTTCAACCAGGATAACTCAGCAACAATTTGATTGTGCTCCTTCTCAAGGCATTTTTGACTCATTCTTTGTCACCTAGACCTGTGACAAACTCACAAATCCTATTCCTATCCATACTTGGGCACACACACAAGCACACACACACATTAATAAAGTTATATTACTTTAAAAGACAACACCCATAACACACGGGACAAGCGCAAACACAAACCCACCCATACCCAGGTAAATGTCCATATAATCGTTTGCACACTTACATCCATTAGTGCTGCATTGATGTAATTGGAGCTCTCTCCATCCACGGATATCAGAAAAGGCAGGCAGCGGTCTGCTGAAAGAACATCCATACTGCGGTTCTTGTCATGATTCCTGGGTAGCAGACCCACACTACAATCCTCCGGACGAACTCTTGGGGTCACTATGTTCAGCGTCTGATAGATGTGGGGGGGGCAGAGGAGAGGAAATTGTAACAGAGCAATAGAGGCAAGAGGAAAAGTAGAGAGTGGGGTAGAGGATTTCCGAGGACTTATATACTACATAATAGTGGCTGACAGCAGTGGACCCATGCAGAAGTACCCTGTACAGACTGTGAGACTTGAGACTGCAGCAGGAACTTGTAGCTTGGAGAAGCACCGGTAACACATTTGGCCTGACTCATCTAGCTAATGATTCCCTCAGTAGGTGTACGTGTGTATGTGAACATACCTGGAATTCATCTTTAATCTGGCTTGAGTTGGTTTGTGGGTCCAGTCTGCTGATATTATAGTAGATAGCTCTGAACTCACAAACAGGAATGGCTGTGTTTCCACAGAGACATGCCTCCAAGATGGCATCGTGCACAAACACATACTGCTCCTGTTTGTAGAGGAGAAAGAAATCAATGGTTAGTTACAACACAACAGTTGGGTTGTAAAAGTGTTGATTATTTCTCCCCCCCACTCCTTTTTCTCCTAAATTGAATCTGGCCAATTACCCCACTCTTTCGAGTCGTGCTGGTCGATGCTCCACCCCGCCGATCCGGGGAGAGCTGCACACTACCGCGTCTCCTCCAATACATGTGGAGTCGTCAGCCGCTTCTTTACACCTGACAGTCAGGAGTTTCACCAGGGGGACGTAGCCCATGGACGGATCACATGATTCCCCCTCCCCCCTGAACAGATGCCCTGACCGACCAGAGGAGGCACTAGTGCAGCAACCAGGACACATACTCACCCACATCCAGCTTCCCACCTGCAGACACGGCCAATTGTGTCTGTAGGGACACCCGACCAAGCTGGAGGTAACACAGGGATTCGAACCGGCGATCCCCGTGTTGGTATGCAACGGAATAGACTGCCACGTCACCCGGACGCCCAAAACAGATTTTTTTTTAATGCAAGTTTAGTTTGAAAAGTGACTTTTAAAATGATCCCATCATTAAAATGCTTGCCCTTGCAACAAAATATGTATATTTAGTAATAAGATGACATTTTAGAAAACAATCATCAGAGCGTTCTACTTAACACTAGAACGACCGCGATTTCACCCCTACCTAAAACCACCACAGGCCATCAAAATGATGGCCAGTTTTTAAACTCTATATTCTGTCAAGATAAATACCCAATTGAGATATTAATGCATTACATGTGTTGGTATGTCTGTTAAGAAACGACTGACACCAAATTAAAATTTCAACAACTTTAATACTGTTTTTCAAACAATTTAAAATGGCCGCTGTCCAACACCTGTAAATACTGCAATGCGTCGGTGGTAGTCATGGTGCATCTGAAACGTGGTCTGTAACCAGACATGTTGGCAATAATCAAAAATCAAGTTTAGACTATTTCTCTGCACTGGAGAACGCCAGTTTGTTTCTAGGGCAGAGCAATGAACTTCGCAAAGGAAATGATGCGACCAACACATGTTATAAATAGTGACCTGAAGCGCTCGATCACACGCAAATTACAAGTGGACATTTTGACCTCTCATGGTCGTTTTAGGTTGATCTTATCGTAACTTTTTTTTTGTGCTTGATGTAAAACTCATTTTAATGCAAATATATGCAATTTTAGGAGCATCCAGGGAGCGGCAGGTCTGTATCTTTTTTCTTTTTTTTTTCCACAGAAAACATTATCAGAAGAGTGGGGTAATTGACCGGGTACAATTGGGGAGAAAAATTTCAAACAGCATGTAGCCAGATTTACTTTGGACATTGCAAACTCAACGGGGAAATAAAACCAGTTGAACTCCGGGGCACGATGTCGCACGTGGTTGCTTTTCTCTCGGCAGGATGTCACACGTGGCTGTCTTCTACTTAAAGTTTAAAAGCGGTTGATATTAATCACAGAAGTCAAGTCAAGTCAAGTTTATTTATATAGCACATTTAAAACAACCACAGTTGAACCAAAGTGCTGCACAAGCTTAAAATACAATATAAAATAAGTGACACATATGAATATAAAAATATGTAAAAAAGACATAATTAAATAAAGAAATTAAAACGTAAACAATAAAACACAAGAGTAAAAGTATATTTCCACAATAAAATCACGGTGTCAAGCTCAACTTGAATTGAATGCCAGTGAGAAGAGGTAGGTCTTTAACCAAAATTTAAAAGTCTCTAGGGTCTGAGCAGATCTTATGTGTACTGGTAAGTTGTTCCAGAGATCAGGGGCAGCTACTGCAAAGGCTCTATCGCCCCTATTCTTAAGCCTGTATCTCGGAACATGTAAGAGCATCTGGTTTGCTGACATGAGTGCTCTGACTGGTGTATGATGATGTATTAGCTCAGATAAATAAGATGGTGCCAGCCCATTTAAGACTTAAAAACTTAAACTGGATCCTAAAACAGACAGGAAGCCAATGAAGGGAGGCCAGTACAGGTGTTATGTGATCACATTGCTTCTTTCCTGTCAGCAGGTGAGCAGCTGCATTTTGTACAAGCTGCAGGCGACAAAGCAACGACTGAGCTACGCCAATATACAATGAGTTACAATAATCTAAACGAGAGGTAATAAATGCATGAATTACCCTTTCAAGATAATTTGGAGGGAGATAGGCCTTTACTTTTCCCAGAAGTCGTAATTGAAAAAAAACTTGTCTTGACTACTGAGCTTATTTGTTTATTAAAGTTAAAAAAGCTGTCAAAAATCACTCCAAGATTCCTAACAGAAGAGTGACTGTAGGAAGCTAAAGGGCCAAGAGCACTATCATAACCATCCAGCATATCAGGTTGTCCATATACAATAATTTCAGTCTTATTTTGATTTAGTTTCAGGAAATGTAACTCCATCCATGTTCTGACATCCTTTTAACAACTCAGCAAAGCCTGTATAGAATCTCTGCTGTTTGTTTTTATAGGCAGATAGATTTGCAAATCATCAGCAAAACAATGAAAAGACATATTATGTTTTTTTAAAAATGGACCCCAAGGGCAGCATATACAAAGAGAAGAGAATGGGGCCCAAAATGGAGCCTTGAGGGACCCCACAATTAAGTGGGGCCACAGCTGAAGAGAATTGGTCTATATGGACGGAAAAGCTTTGACAGGTAAGACTTGAACCATTCTAGGGCAATACCTTTAATGCCTACACATAGCTCAAGACGTGATAAAAGAATATAATGGTCAACCGTGTCAAAGGCAGCAGTCAGGTCCAAAAGCACCAGAACAGCAGAGTTCCCAGAGTCCACAGTTAAAAGAAGATCATTAAAACTCTTAAAATGGCTGTTTCAGTGATGTGACGTGATTTGAAACTAGACTGGAACTTTTCACAAATGCCATTAATTTGTAGGTGCGTTTGTAATTGTACATACACTGCTTTCTCTAAGACTTTTGAAAGAAGAGGCAGCTTAGAAATTGGCCTAAAATTAGAAAGAACAGAGGGATCAAGGTTGCTTTTTTTGATGAGGGGCTGTACTACAGCATGTTTGAAAGCAGCAGGAAAACAGCCTGAGAGAAGAGAGGTGTTTATCAAATTTACAATACAAGACCCAACAGTGGTAAAAACATCTTTTAACAGTGTGGGTGGAATACTGTCAAGGGGGCAATGTGAAGGCCCAAAATGGTTAAATACCTCAGATATAAAGGAGAGAGACATGGGCTCAAACTGCTCTAAGACAGCTGGGCACATAGAATAAATAGCAGGATCTGAGGCCGAAGAAGATGGCGAGGCCCTAATAGCAGAGATCTTATCTGTAAAAACTAAGAAATTCTTCACAGAGCCTGGGTGTTGGCACAATGCAAGGAGAATCACATGGATTTATAAGAGAGTTAATAGTATTAAAAAAAACCTGAGGGCTATTGAGTGAGATTAAAAGAGTCAATAAGATTCAAAAAGTCTTTGACCAGAGGTCTGGATTCACAACAGACATGGATATTAAAATCACCGACAATTAATAAACTGTGGTAGTTCACTGTAGTCCCCGCCACAAAGTCTGAATTCCTGAATGAAGTCCTTATTGAAGTTTGGTGGACGGTAGACCACGGCACACAGCACGGGACAATTACACTGTATTTCAAAACATTGCAGCTCGAAGCTGGAGAAGCTGTCAGACGGAGTCTGTCTGTCGGCAGTGGAAGCTGGATTTAAATACAGAAGCTAGACCTCCACCTTTGCCAGTGGTCCGAGGCGAGCTGATGAATAAACAGTCAGGGGGAAGAAGTTCAGAAAATGGGGTGAACTCACCAGCGTGAAGCCGGGTCTCCGTCAGAAACATAAAATCCAATTCCCGAGAGGTCAAGAAGTCATTTAGCAGGAACGTCTTATTGGCTAGCGATCTAGCATTAATGAGAGCCAGACGGCCAGTGAGCTCCTCTTTGTCCGATGCTGATGCACGATCCAGCGGGCGAAGGTTCTTCCTGTGATCCACGCCGCCTCGGCGGGCTCGCGTCCGCCTGGGAAGAGGAGCCTCCACCGGCAGGTGAAGTTGGCCCACAGCAACGCCGGGAGCAACAGGCAGGAGCCATCGAACCGGAAAAAAGCGATAACCACTGCGAAGGAGGCGAGGATCATTTCCATGGGAGGGCGTTAGGTAAGCCTTGATTCTCACCCGAACACCACCCCGCTTTCCCCGTCTTCTAGGGCGCTTCCTACGTGGAATGACACAAGGTGGGCGGCGCAGGTATGCCGGTACAGCGGATAGCAACGGAGGAAGGTTTGAAAATGGATCTCCCAAATTGTGCTTTAACAGCAACTCATGGGACGCTCGAATATTGAGAAGCGCTTGGTGATCATATACGAGTAGAGCAACGACATCATGAAAGCATATACGGGAAACAGAACAATAGCAAACAATACGCCAAACAGACCCGACAGATGGCTCGTCGCACACACTAGCGCCATCCAGGTACTGTAGCAGTCGAGTCCGTTGCCTATCAACAAAAAGCACACTACCGCCACCTATTGAGCTAAAGGGTGAACAAGGGATCCATTATCTCTTATTCTAATGAGTTTCCGGCAGGCTGTACACTATAAAACGTAATGCTGCCCTCCACAGACAAGGACTTGCTGTTTATCCTATATAAATGCATTCTTGGTGCAGTTCCCATCCTTTTGAATATCCAGCAGACATCCATCCATCCATTATCTTAACCGCTTATCCTGCTCTCAGGGTCGCGGGGATGCCGGAGCCTGTTCCAGCAGTCATTGGGTGGCCGGCGGTGAGACACCCTGGACAGGCCGCCAGGCCATCACACACAGAAAATGGCAGACAACAGCTTAGGTCGAAGCTCCAGAAAGAAAACCCAAAGACTCTGTTCAGAGACTGCTACCAATGCAAAGGCAAGATGGTTACAACTAATCTGCTCTTTTACACACACAAACAAATGCATGGCATGCAGCTTTCTGTAAACATTTTGAATGTATCACCAAAAAAGTGATCTAGGGCGGCACGGTGGCACACTGGTTAGCATGGTTGCCTCACAGCAAGGAGGTCCTGGGTTTGACCCTGAGTAAGGATAAGCGGTTTGGATAATGGATGGAAATGGTCTCTTTAACGCAGTCTCAAAGTAGGAAACCGGAGCACCTGGAGGAAGCCCACACAGACATGGGAAGAACATGCAAACTCCACACAGACAACAACCCCAAGGTTGGATTACCCTGGGGCTCAAACCCAGGACCTTCTTGCTGTGAGGCAACCGTGCTAACCACTGCGCCACCGTGCCGCCAGGTAAGGCCATTTGCTTCTTAAATGTCCACTAAGGTGCACCGTTGTCTGCAGAAACCCCAACTAGCAGTTGGTTATTATTTTGACGGTCTTAGATTTAAAAATCCAAAACAGTCAAAATGGCGATCATAAATGTGCAATTTTGGTCCATGTTAAACTCAGTTTGCTTGATAAAAAAACTACACAGGCTAACACCACATTAAATCTTGTATAGGGCTTTATGTTAAGTAGCCTGAATGCTACAAGATTGTATGGGACATTTTAAACAAAAAACATAACTTAAAATCAAGTAAACAAACAAACAATGTAAGACCACTCGTTTGCTGGGTTCAATATCAATACAATATATCCACATCTAAATAAATGCTATGCTGAGTCCTCAGTTTAATGTTATTTCTCAGTGCAGTGTTTGCTGAGAGTGCGTCACACCCCTGGGCTGACGTTTGTGTTCAGATGGATTTCTTGGCCCATTCAAGCTTGCGACTAACATGAACGTTAAACTGTGAACATGGCTTTGTGCGCTCTGCATTTGTGAAGGTCTGTTTTATGTGCTCATACTCTCTCTGTGGTCTTAAAGTGAATTAGAGGAGGCGCTTTGCCCTGCGGTGCTGCTGTGCACTCTATCAAGCACCCTCTATGTGTTCAAACCCAGCAGCTCGCCTCTCAGAGCAGCAGCCGCTGTACGCTGAACAGCCACCCGGCATGGTGATTTACCTCTGCTCTACCCCTCCTGCTCTCCTTTGCTCTTTTTCTCTTACTTCCACTTCTCGCTCTCTTGATTTGTCTCTTTTTCTATTACGCTTTCTGTCCCCTCTCCCTTGCTCTTTTTTGCTCTCGTTGTCGTTCTCTGCCGAATGTTAATTTTTGCCCTTGGAGGGGAGAGAAGTGTTTTAAAAGCCTTGCTGAAACGACCTCTCCTGGCCATTACCACCGATGATGACACACAAACACACATCTCACACACAAACGTACATACTGCGCACTCTGTAACACACCATGTACTCTTAATAGGGGATATACAGCCACACACGCAGAGGCATACAGTAAGAGGCACGCACCTACACACACACACACACACACACACACTCATTCACTCACTTAAATGCACACTTCTTTTTTTCGGTGTGCCTTTTAAAAGATTAATTGCTTTGTGTTGTGCAGAGCAGGATTATTGTAGCACTGAGCAGCACTTCAGCACTGACACAAATTACTCCCACACATACTCAAAAAGCAGGGCAGGATGCATTTAGCTTGATTTCAAGATACACACATGCGCACATGCACACATATACAGCTAGAGTACCCCCCGCTTATACACAAAACCTGCTAGCTCCACTTTTAATCAATTTTTTTCCAACTTTAACTGAGTAGTGGCAATTTGTGAGCTGTGTTAAAATTTCACAGCACCTCTGAAACTGATTTATAACCAACTGTGGAAGTTCAGAAAATGCAGAGCTGCTATCCTGAAAATGAGGCTGTTTTTTTTTCTTCTTTAAAGCTGAGGTTTTGTAGCTGTTAGACTTTTATTAGCAGCATAATAAGCAGAGGCGGAGTGGATTAGGCCGGCTTAGAGTAGCTTAGACAGGAAACGAAGAATCTCATCAAGAAAATGTGACATCCACCATTTGAAAATAGTTACACCTTTTCCTACAAACTGATTGATGGCATGAAAACACAAAGCCAAATCACGGCGTTACGGAAATGATAGCAGGTAATTTAAGCCCCTGGATGACAGACTGGGAATTGTGAGAAAGGGGGGGGTATAGCACAAAAACTATCATTCAGGCCTTCATCATTCATCGGTGAAATAGTTACTAAAAACAAAATATCAAAGAATGAATTTTACACCCTGAGATATTTTTGACCCAACCTCAAAGCCTTGCTTAATGAAACTTAGCTTTCAGTTGAAGCCGTCTTTAAATGGATTCATTTGGATAGTACTTTTCTCACTGCCACTCAAAATGCTTTACAATCAGTGAATGCCTCAATTTCACCCACACACACTTATACACCGATGGCAGTATCAACCATGCAAGGTAACAACCAGCTCGCCGGGGGGAGTTAGGGGGTAGGTGTCTTTCACAAGGACGCCTCACACATACATTTGTGCAAGGAGGAGACAATTGAACTGGCAACCCTGCAGTTACCGGATGACCTGTTGTATCGCCAAGCCACTGTCGCCCTCATGTCTGTCTTCAGTACCAACTAGTTGGTAATTAACTATAACAGGGCAGTCCAACCTTGGGGGTCATCCCAGGTTGTCCTCCGTGTGGCATTTGCATGTTCTCCCCATGTCTGCAGTGGGTTTTCTGCGGGTGCTCCAGTTTAACTCCCACCATAAAAAGAAACATGCTTGTTAGGGTTAATACTCCTTCCTGTGCCCCTGACCGAGGCAATGGGAAAGGAACTGGAGCTGGTCCCCGGGCGCAGCATCAAGGCGGCAGCCCACTGCTCCTAGCTACACAGATCACAGCTAGGATGGGTTAATTTGCAGGAACTGATTTCCCCAAGGGGATTAATAAAGGGAACTTAATTAATTAAGGGGTTCGAATAAAAAACACAGTATATACATTGTAAAATTGAATCCCGAATGTAGGTTTAGCAATGTGTGTGTGTGTGTGTGTGTGTGTGTGTGTGTGTGTGTGTGTGTGTGTGTGTGTGTGTGTGTGTGAATATATATATATATATATATATATATATATATATATAGCACTAGCTAGCCAATGACGGTATGAAGAGTTTTACGCTTTTGCCCCATGCAGAACTAAGTGTAGAAGGCCTGACAAGAACTGTGAATTTTAAAATCTGGACAACAATCGAACCTGGACATCATTCATCTATTTCATTCCTGTAAATGTCAGTATATTCAGTATTGAGTAGCATCGACAGCAAACTGCTCTGGTGGTGAATGCTTGTGTAATGCCCTTTTCACTCTAAATGCTGAGAGCCCTCGAAGTATGGAGGCTAAAAAGTCCAAGAGCTGTCCCACGAGGACTCTGTTTTAACAGGTTTATTGATTTTGATTCATTAGGAGAAAAAAACAAACAAAAAAACCAACCTATGAACAAGCAACAGCCATCCTTCTCTAGAACTACCATCAAGAGTAGATTGGTGGCATGTGATCTTCCCTACCTGTCAGGTGGCTTTTCCCCATCACCAATCCCTTAATGTCTTGAGATCTTATTTCACATGTTCATTCATACCTCCTGCTTGTACCTATCAGCAATTTACAATCTGCAGTCAACCTGCCATGCACGTCTTTGAGCTTAGAGTTGGACCTGCAGCACACAGAGGAAATCTGAGCACACATGGTGAGAACATGCAAACTCCACATAGTGGGACTTGGACTGAAACGCAGGACCCTCTGTGTGTTAATGGTTAAGCTTGCATAATTGAGCTTATACTTGTGTTATTTCCTTTAAGATGATCATTCAGTCTCATTGAATCATCCAAGGAGTTGACCTTGAACATTGTCTGTCATCATTTTTTTCAACAGCTCGACAAACAAAGCAGACACGTGATTAATAGCTGACGTCTTAAAGAAACACTTGGGAATATATTGTGAATTCAATCAAGTAGGTAGCTAGTGAAACACTGAAATGTTCGTTTCCCAGCACCTCACATCATCTCGAACTGTCTCGAGACTGTGGCCATGACTGAATTTCATGAGTCTCATGGGAGAAAAGGGGGGAGATGGCAGGTGTTGGTGGTGAACAAGGCAAGTTATTTCATGCAAATTTAGGAATAAGGTAATCTCTATTGATGAATAATTTCAAATGTCATGGTGTGAAGCATCTCAGCTAAATCGAGACACAGTTCCTTTCTAATTCAAATGCAAATGCCTATCTTATAATGGAATCACATGGGTCCACACTTTTATATTGGATGGAGCAGTGGTTGGTGTCAGCGTGACCATGTTGATGTTGTAGAAGACAGACCGGTGAGTACGCCCTCGCTGGCCCTGTTTAACCCTGCACAGCAAACTAATAACCAAGTCAGCTGGAACTTAGTTAGAAAAGCAAAAAGCGATGCACTGAGAAACTCAACTTTTTTGTGTGTTTGTTTATGTGTGTGTGCGCTTGTATGCCCAGTCCCAAATTTAGTGCTGCTACATGCACACATAGAAACAAACTACAAATCTATATCTGTGTTTGTGTACACGCATACGCATTATGTGTCTGATTGTTATGTGTGTATATATTTATGTTAGTGTTAATTGCGTGTATTGGGGCTAAATGTGTTTAGGAATGCATGTGAGTGTGTATTTGTGTGTCTGCCTGGGTTATTCATTATTCAAGGAGTGTTTAATATTGATAGACTGATTGCGATGGATGATACATGAATGCAATGAGTTCTAAGATATCCCGCCTTTCTCTCTCACTGTCCTCCTTTCTGCTCCTGCCCCACCATGCCGCTCAAAGTCTCGCTGACTGTCTTTTTCCTCCCTCTGTCCCATTTTCTCTCCATACATTTCACTCTCTCTTCCTCTTTCCACCAGATCTGTCCATTTCTTTTTCTGTAACTTGTCTCATCTCTTTCCCTCTATTGCCTCACACTCTTCTCGCTTGAACCTACCTTCACTCGATCCAACATGTTTTTCCTTTTTTTTATTTCTTCGTCCCTTGAAGTATATCACTTTAGTTTGAACATCTTGAACATTTAGTTGGAAGTTAGACAGACAGAAAGTTAGACGGACGGATGGACAGGTAGACAAACATACTTCTGTTTGGACCATGTTGACTCGCTGAGATCTCAGCTCTCGGATACAGTTGAAGATGTCCACCACGCCTTCATTCTCTGCCATGTCCAACATGATGTCCACTGCGATGAAACAGCCCGTCCTCCCTGCACCAGCACTATGAGGAGACAGACAGAGACACAGAGACCCAGAGAGAGACAGAGAGAGGGAGAGAGACAGACACACAGAGAGCGCACAGTAACATTACTCATAAATTATGCATCATAATGATGGATCAGCTGGGTCCTGATTTTCAGTGTTTTTGAAAACTACGTCCAGTTATATGCCATATGCTCTGTCTTACAAGCACTATTAAGAGAGAAAAATAATTTGATTGACAATGACAGATAGCTAGCTAGCTAGCTAGATATAGTACGTAAATAAACATTAATAGAAACTGCCACAGTCTGTCCATGGAACACCAAGGTCTTGGCACCTCCCAGCTGACATACTGGAAAGTGTTTGTTTGCCCAGTAGTTCTGGGTTTGTGTGGATGTGTGTACAAGTGTGTGTGTGTGTGTGTGGGGGGGGGGGGAGAGGAGGAGTGGAGATCAATTAGTTATTAGAGAGAGCACATGCTCTTGCACCCACCAACACAAACACACACAGCTAATCAAGTACTCCTAGGGTCATTTGGCTAACACGTGCAATTTCTCGCTCTCTCTCCCTCACACAGATGCAAAAACACTCATATACATACACAACTTGTTTTTCGATGCTTGTGAGGACCCCCTCACTGACTACTTTCATCCCCTTGGCCCTAATCCTAACCTTAACCATAATAGTTAAGTGTCCAACATCAACCCTAACCCTTAACTTAACCTAATCTTAATTTTACCTTTACCATTAACCCTAAAATTGTCTCTTGAAGAAGTAATGAAAAGCAAAATGCCCCGACTTTGAAAGTGTCCTCACTCTTATGGTGGAAAAATTCAATTAGTCTTCACAAATATGGCTGAATATATAGTAGCTCTGTGTCAAGTGTTAAGGCAACAAGCCCAACGGAGTCATGTCAAAAGAAAGGCGAGGGTAAAATGGATGGATGGATGGGGGGATTGAATGAGAGAGAGAGAGAAGGAACAGGTTACTGATGGGAAGTGATAGACGCAGTTATCGCAGGGGAGAGATCAAGGGAGAGACTGGGAAAAAAGGAAGGGCGCGAGAGAGGGAGGGAGGAAGCGAACAGCTGAGGGGGAAGATAAAGGGCTGAATGAAGGGAAGCAGAGGGAGGAGGGGAACCCATCGTTCAACCTTGCTAGTTTCTAAGGAGGGAGAGGTGCATGAAAGGAGTGAGTGCAAGAAAGAGAGATAGAGAGAGAGAGTAAGAGTAAGAGAGGGAGAGTCTCAGCAGATTACCTGTCAACCCCTGTGATTAATGTTGAGACCAGAATACTGCCTGTGTGTGTGTGTGTGTGTGTGTGTGTGTGTGTGTGTGTGTGTGTGTGTGTGTGTGTGCGTTTCTGCATGCAGGTGTGTGTATGTGTCTGTACTATTATGAAAGTGTGAATCTATGTGTCTGATTGTGCGCTTCTGTTTGTGTGTGTTCCAGTGTGTCTTGACACAGGCTAATAGGCTGAGAGTGGCCCCGGAAATTAGAAGTGACTCACATAACTTCTTGCTTGTCTGTTTTTCCGCTGCCCTGCCTGCCATTCTAGGTATTTCACTTGACTCTATGCCTGTCTGTCTGCCTCACTGCATCCGTCTCTCTGCTTGGCTGTCCAGGTTCTTCATCTAACTGTCAATTCTCTTTGTTAGAGGTTTTGTTCCCGGCATAGCAAAGACTGGAGCAGGGTTAGGGGTTTTGTTCCTTACGTAGTCCATTATGGGAGGAGAACGGCACTCCTACTGCAGGGATCGAGCTTCCAGTCTGTGTAGTTTTAAGCCAAGAAGACTTTTAAAGTTTTAATCAACTTAGAATCATGCAACATCTGACTTGCATGGATTGCAGTCATAGACATGCACACTAGTTACGACTGCAGTCATACAAGTGCACATATTTGCTGACAAGCTAGGACTTGTCCAGATTTCAGTACTAAAAATCAAACATGTTGATATAATCGTGACAACTGCAACTGACGGAGGGGTTCATGGTGGCCTGCCCTATTTAGCGCAGACTCTACACGACCCTGAAAATCAGTCCATCCATCCATTATCGAAGCTGCTTATCCCAGTTGGGATCGCGGGATACTGGAGCCTATCCCAGCAGTCATTGGGCAGTAGGTGGGGAGACAGGCCGACAGGCCATCACAGAGCTGACACATTCACACCTAGGGATAATATAGTATGGCTGATTCACCTGACCTACATGTCATTAGACTGTGGGAGGAAATCGAAGCACCCGGATGAAACCCACGCAGACACGGGGAGAACATGCAAACTCCACACAGAGGACAACCCCGGGGTTTGAACCCAGAACCTTCTTGCTGTGAGGTGATCGCGCTAACCACTGCCCCATGGCCAGATCAGTTTCATAATCAATCTATACAGGGCCAACCTGCCCTCCATTCAGGACTTATACAGCTCCAGACTCAGGAAATGGGCAGCCTACATCACTGCAGACCCTGGTCATAACCTGTTCCAACTCCTCCCCTCTGGTAGGCGCAACAGAGCACTGTACCCAATAAACAACGAGATCTCAAAACACTTTCTTTCCATGGGCCGTCATCGAAATGAACGCTTAACACTGTCAAATGAATCCAAACATTTTGTATATACTGTACTGTATATTGTAAGTACACTGGTAAGCTCTGTCATGTCCATCTACCTCAGGCATGTATGTAAGTAACCTGCTAACATCTATTTCAGCATCTCTGATATATTCTCTGCGCTACTGCACCTCTTATTTCACCTGTATATAGTCAATCCTTGTATATATATATATATATCTGAAGATTGTTGTGTTGTAGTGTTGTTATTCTACGTTAAGTACACTGAGAGAGCCATGAAACCGGAGTCAAATTCCGTGTACGTGCAAACCCACATGGCCAATAAACATGATTCTGATTCTGTCATCATGGCCAAATCAGTTTCATAATCAACCTATAAATCGTCAAATGTGTCTACGGCTTGACAGGCAGAAAATGGCATTGAAACTGCCAGGGTAATGGCCTCTTTCGCTTTCTGCTTGAGCCATCCATTCAAAGATAAAATGATGTTTTGTATAAATACATGCACCAAAATGACATATATCATTATAGAGTCCCCACATTTATGTAGGAAATATTCAAGAAGCCATCTTTTTTTTTCACATAACTTGTCCAACGGCTGACCAAGCACGTTCCAATGGAAAACATAGGCCAGGAGATTGATATATATTAAAATTATTGTCACTTTGAGTGCCATGAAGATGTCACTGTTTTTTCTGCCTTCCTTTCTGATAGGCATTGGTTGGAGTAGCAGACAGGAGAAGAGACATTTTTTTTGTTCTGCCATCTACCTTTTAAAGGTTACCACCATCGATCTAATTTATGGACATGGTGCATGAAGGGAAGGGTGTGTGTGTGTGTGTGTGTGTGTGTGTGTGTGATACTGATAACACTGGCTGTTGCCCCCTCAGAAGGAGGGAAAGAAAGCAATTGAAATGGGCAGAAAAAAAGAGATGTAAAGAGAAGCAAGACAAAGGAGACATAAAGAATGAGAAATGGAAAGTGAGGGAAAACAGCTGTATTCAAAAGGAAGAGAGAGAGACGTCGGATGGATAGGACAGAAATATATTGAGAAAGACATACAAAGAAAGATAGGGATATAGAGATATTCAAAGGAGAGGAGAGAGAGGGAGAGATAGAAAGAAAAGGAGAGTAAGAGGGAGAGAGAAAGAGCAAAAGGAAAGTAGGAGTGAGAGGAGGATAGAAAAAAGAGAAAAGACAGGAAAAAAGAGACAGAGGACGCAAACAGAAGAGCACGGGAGGGGGGACAGGTACAAAATAAAGATAGAGAGAGAGAGGGAGAGAGGGAAGTAGGAGAGAGAGAGAATAATGCTATGTCACGATGGTGGTGGTGTTGGGTGGGGGATGGAGGGCAAGAGTTAGTCTGATCTGTATTTTTTTTTTATGAAGATGCCTCTTGCACCCAACATCTGTTCACACACATGGGCGCACACACACACACACACACACACACACACACACACACACACAAACAACCCCACTTACACCCCCCCGAAAATCCAAACTCACATTTCCTCCTCAAATTTCAACTTTGTTCTCTTAGTTGTAGCCTCCTGCCATCCATCTCTATCCCCTCTCCACTGCACCGCATCCTCCCCTCTCCTCTTTTCTCCTCTCCTCTCCTTTGTGATCCTCTCATCTGTTCAGTCCTCTGTCTGCTCCACTCCTCCTCTCTCCCCTCCTCTCCTTATGTCCCTCTTCTCTCACCCCCAGGGTTTTGAGACATTACGTAGGTGGAAGGGGAGAGCTGAGGCAAGAAACTGCGTATGCATCCATTTGATTCTTGTGTTTGTGTGCATGTGTAGCTGTGTGTGTGTGTGTGTGTGTGTGTGGGAGCACCTGAGGCTATATGTGTGACATGTGTTTAAGTGTGTGTGTGTGTGTGTGTGTGTGTGTGTGTGTGTGTGTGTGAGAGAGAGAGAGAGAGAGAGAGAGAGAGAGAGAGAGAGAGAGAGAGAGAGAGAGAGAGAGAGAGAGAGAGAGAGAGAGAGAGAGAGAGAGAGAGAGAGAGAGAGAGAGAGACAGACAGACAGACAGACAGACAGACAGACAGACAGACGGGGAGGGAGAGAGAGAGAGTGTGTGTGTCTGTGTATGGGAGCACCTGAGGCTATATGTGTGACATGTGTTTAAGTGTGTGTGTGAGAGAGAGAGAGAGAGAGACAGACAGACAGACAGACAGAGAGAGAGAGAGAGTGTGTGTGTGTGTATGAGAGAGACAGAACTGGTGCCTGGGTGTCCATTCTCACCTGCAGTGTGCCACGATGGGCCCTGCATCTGGGGGGTTGAGGAATTTGACCTGTCTTATGAACCCCAGGAGTCCAGTAGCATAGCAGGGCACGCCATGGTCAGGCCAGCTGGTGAAGTGGAATTGACGGATCTCGCGGATCTCATGATGGCCCTTCTGGGAAAGACAGAGAGAAGGAAATATCATGGCACAGAGGTCCACTTTACAAGGGAGATCTTAGGAGACAGAAGGCCATTTTGCTTTACGTGGACATCGAGGGCCATTTTGACTGCAGAGGAAAATTAATTTTCAATATGCATCCCTTGACAGTCGTTTTTGGAGAGACCGATACGAGGCAATGACATAGTTCAATTACCTGATTTAAAGTGACACTCTAACTAATGGCACCTATTCCTCTTGAGTAGCTACAGAAAATTATATCGATCTAGCAGACCCAGATATACAACTGTTGGAAAAGACAGGAAGGAAGAGCTGTTGGGATACCGTTAACTAATATACTGTGGAGACTTTAGGAAGCTAAGCTCATTTTGCCTCTGGGCAAAGGAAGACAAAAAAACAAAAAACAAAAAACAATGCTTGCGGAGAACAGTTGTTCTCATTTATCAATTGTTGCTATGTATAAATTTGTTTCTTACACACCCATGGAGTATTTTAGCCCTGAAGTTTGTCTTGGAGACCAGTGTAGAACCTGGGTAACCTTGAATTTAGACACCAGTTGGCTAACACTGATGCCTTTGCAAGCCCGGGTGGTGGTTTGTTGCAATACCTAGACAAGAGATGTTAGGGGGAAGGAATTACAAGTAACCCTCAGGCCTTGTTTCTGCCTGTCAGACAAACTCGAGAGCTCAAAATTCCATGGGTGTGTCAGAACAAATTCTTACGTACAAACAACTGATGAATGAGGCACAATGTCTACTGGTTTTATTCTGCAAATTTAGAGGACTGTGACCGAAAGGACGGAAAGGTTTTAAGGAAGAAATACTTCCTTAGTGTTTAAAGTGTGTAAAGAAAGTGTGTAAACTCAGGAAATGTTGTGGCCATGCTATAGGAAATCAAGTATCACTATGGTCCTTCTATGGAAAATTGACATATTTCTACGAAATTAGGGGCCTTTTCTCCATTAAAAAAAGAAGAAAAAAATACTGATAAATAAATTAATGTGTAAAAAAAAACATAAAACAAGAGCCCATGAACCTTTCTTTCTTTCTTTCAAGACTAAGTTGCAAAACTACTCACTGCATGACTGATATCATGGCCTATTTAGACAAGAAAATGTGAAGAATTTGAAATAAATAATACTAATTTGAATCTTTTTTTGCTCATATTTTAGGTACACACACAGACTTGTACGCACAAACACACACACACACACACACACACACACACACACACACACACACACACACACACACACACACACACACACACACAGAAAGCAGCCTTGGCTTCAAAATAAGTAGAGCGTGGCATGGAAACGGCCAGGGTCGGGGGAACGATGCCCAGTGTAGTATAAACTGTAGAATATTTCACAAATACTACAAGGTTAAGGGATCCACTCCTTGTGTGATATTAAGGGGGCTGGAGGCGGTACTTAAGCTGTCAGGATTGACTTTGCTCCCACGAGGGTACCTTATGCTAAAATGTGGCATCCATGGTAGTCTAGGTGCTTTTCATTACAGTTGAAATGGATTACGTGCCGGCACACTCACACACATACACACATACACAGACACACACACACACACACACACACACGATTGCCTGTACACAGAATGGTATACAGGTAGCGGCACTTTACTGTCTCGATCTCTGACATGACTTCTGATCAATTTTTCACTTTCTTCTCTTTCTTAGGTTCACTCGTCTCAACACATCTATCATACCTCTATAATTTCTTATATATTATAGCTACATCTTCTATCCACATCTCTGTCTGGATCTGTCTCCGTCTCTCCACCTCCCTCTCTATTTATCTGTCTGTAAGTGCTGAACTCATCTCCTTGAATTTGTAATTCACAAGCCTTTTCATCAAGACACTTGCTCTTTTTATTCCCTGTAATTAAAAGCTATTAAACACAGTGCCGCTGATCCTACTCTCTCTCTCTCTCTCTCTCTCTCTCTCTCTCTCTCTCTCTCTCTCTCTCTCTCTCTCTCTCTCTCTCTCTCTCTCTCTCTCTCTCTCTCTCTCTCTCTCTCTCTCTCTCTCTCTCTCTCACACACACACACACACAAGCTTCATTGGCCTTGGACTCATTGTTTCATTATCTATTACCTATTTTAAAGACTCAGAATTATGGATTGTGTGTGTGTGTGTGTGTGTGTGTGTGTGTGTGTGTGTGTGTGTGTGTGTGTGTGTGTGTGTGTGTGTGTGTGTGTGTGTTGTGTGTGCGTTTAAATGTGGTCTGTGGATGTTAAATGTAAAATGACAGGTGTTCCGCAATCAGCTTTTTCTTTACATGTCAGATTGAGCAAAACTCTCTCTTTCACACACGCACGCACGCACGCACGCACGCACGCACGCACGCACGCACGCACACACACACACACGCACACACACACACCATCTATGAAGACAGGAGAGGGAGCATTTGCACTGTGAGCAAAGAAGGCAGACGGATTAACGGGTCACTAACTGAGCTGACAGTGACGACTTGAGCACTTGTCTCCATAAGCTGCTTTTAACAACCAAAAGAGGGCAGAAATAAAAAAAATAGAGGAGAAAGAGAGTGATCAAATAGGAGGAGAGAAAGAGAGAATCAAGGGGGAGGGGACAAGAGAAGAGGAGTGGGAGAAACTGCAACGAAAAGGTGAGAGCAGACAGACAGCATGAAGGCTAGCGATGACAGAGAAATGGTAGGAGAACAAGTGGGGGGTAGAGAGAGAGAGAAACAGACAGACAGACAGAGAGAAAGCAAGCAAGCAAGAGAGAGAGAGGGGGACGATGCGAAAAAAGCAGGAGAAAAGTAAGAAAAACGGACAAGTTAAGACGGGGGCAACAGAGTGAAAACAGAGACAGAAGAGGCAGAGAAAAAAATCAAGAAGAAACAGAAGGAGGGAATGAGAGAAAGACTGAGAGAGGGAAGCCTAAAGGGGGGACAAACCCATGCTCGGGATAAACAACAATGTGTTAGGATCAAACCTTTTCTTGTGCTGTGAGCTGTGCCCCCACAGATGTTCAGCTGGCTGTTACGAGCCCAGGAGAGCAGTGAACAAGACAATTACAATGCACACTTCCTGCTTCACTCGTCACTTCCCCCCGCCAGTCTGCCCCCATGATTACAAGTGCCTCAATTACAGCTCTGATTCCCCGTTCAAACAACAAGAAACTAATACACAACTCCGCCCGCCTCAAATCCCCAATCAGACATAAGCCATGATGGTAATCCCGGTTTTGGGGCTCAGAATGAATGGCAACGATTAGCAGCAACGCCAGTGGGGCTCCAGGGTAGCCAAGCGATTAGCGAGCATATGATTTGGGTGATCGTCGTGCCGTGGGTTTGAATCCAATCTCCGATCACGCTGGGAGTATTCTGTGAACGGAACTTAATTTGTTTTGCATCCATGTAACGTTGAGATGCCCCGAGTTGGTGTTGTGATTGGATTTTGATGTACCTTTACAAATCTGCACCAAACCCACTGAATTTATTTTGGGCGGAAGAATTCTTTGGATGGATGCTCAAGATACAAAAAAAAGTTGAAATGCTTGGTTTTGGAAATTTTTGGTTTAATCTTTTCAATCACCAATTTATTATTTTCCATTGGTCTTTGCAAAAAGGCATCATTCCAATTGGCAGCATGTGACTTTACTGAGCAACATGGAAGGCTTTAGGTAGACACTGCTTCTACTGGTCTTCAGTGTGCACATAAAGTGGATGTCAATTGGCCAACTGTTGACAAAGACACCTTTTTACTCCTCTGTTTTTAGGTGTGTGATAAAATAGGACACCATCCTCAGTCATTTTTAGCTTTCTCAAGGGATGCATCTTCTTTTTTTGGGGGGGGGCTTTTCCCGCCCCTTCCCCTTCCCCAATTGTATCTGGCCAATTACTCCACTCTCCCGAGCCGCCCCGGTCACTGCTGCACCCCCTCTGCCGATCCGGGGAGGGCTGCAGACTACCACATGCCTCCTCTGATACATATGGAGTCGCCAGGCACTTCTTTTCACCTGACAGCGAGGAGTTTCTCCAGGGGAACGTAGCACGTGGGATGATCACGCTATTCCCCCCAGTTCCCCCTCCCCCCTGAACAGGCGCCCCAACCGACCAGAGGAGGCACTAGTGCAGCGACCAGGACACATACCCACATCCAGCTTCCCACCCGCAGACACGGCCAGTTGTGTCTGTAGGGACGCCCAACCAAGCCAGAGGTAACACGGGGATTCCAGCCTGTGATCCCTGTGTTGGTAGGCAACGGAAGAGACTGCTACGCTACCCGGATGCCCCAAGGGATGCGTCTTCTGTACCATTTGTATATGAGTATCATGGATTGTTCTTGCAATAGATTTAGTTACAGCACTGATTCGTATAAGTTTCCCATCTAAAAAACATAGCTGTACCCAGTTTTAACGCTCAAGTATGCAGCAGATCAAATGATGTTAAACTAATCCTGTTGGAATAAATGAGATCTGAAAGTAATTTTATCTTGAGGATGGCTGAGGAGAAACATTGGCATATCATGGAAGAGATGGGCGTCCGGGTGGCGTGGTGGTCTATTCCGTTGCCTACCAACATGGGAATCACTGGTTCGAATCCCTGTGTTACCTCCGCCCTGGTCAGGCATCCCTACAGACACAATTGGCCCTGTCTGTGGGTGGGAAGCCAGATGTGGGTGTGTGTCCTGGTCGCTGCACTAGTGCCTCCTCTGGTCAGTTGGGGTGCCTGTTCAGGGGGGAGGGGGAACTAGGGGGAATAGCGTGACCCTCCCACACGCTATGTCCCCCTGGTGAAACTCCTTACTGTCAGGTGAAAAGAAGCGGCTGGCGACTCCACATGTATCAGAGGAGGCATGTGGTAGTCTGTAGCTCTCCCCGGATTGGCAGAGGGAGTGGAGCAGCGACCGGGACAGCTCGTAAGAGTGGGGTAATTGGCCGGATACAATTGCGGAGCAAAATGGGGGAAAAAAATCCATAAAATAAAAAACAAAAAATGTTATGGAAGAGATTTATAGGTAAGTTAGTTCATCAATGTAACAACTGCCAATCTTTTTTTTTTCCAAATGAAATTCCATATGCACGTAGATGACATTAAGAAAGGAACAATTAACTACTGAAATAGATGTATATGCACAATTTGAAAAAATATTTTGTTACCATTTCTACACCGTCAGCATCACTGGATGATAACCTACAAATATGCATATTTTTGGGATCCTCTCATTAGAGCTGCTTGTCTTAGATATCACACTGACTCAGATTTAGCTGCGTTGGCTGGATTTCATACTTAGCTGAACACAAATTGTTGCCCCCTGTCATGCTTGAATACAAGAGCAGACAAAACAAAAACAATTTGCATAAGGGAAGTTAAACCTTCATTAAGTGATTTTCTGTCCGCGAAATAGCAGATGGTAGTGTGACAGAAATTCAAAACACACTCACAGCTACATCGCTCTCTTCTTGTCTCTACAGTGGTCATAGGGTAGCAAAACAACATGCTCGCCATCCATTTTTTCCCCCTGACTAATATTAGCAAAGGATTCAGCAGTGATGCCTATGTTACTGTATTACTTCTGGATGTGTAACTGGTTAAAGGAAACTAGACTTTGGTGTTGATTCTCAGTGCAATCGGTAGCACTAGCTAGCGCTTCACATTACAGGGAGTCATTCAATTCAACGTTAATATCAAAAATACTTTTTGTTTTTGTTTTTTCGTCCCGTTTCTCCCCAATCGTACCCAGCCAATTACCCCACTCTTCCGAGCCATCCCGGTTTTTGCCCCACCTCCTCTGCCAATCCAGGGAGGGTTGCAGACTAACACATGCCTCCTCTGATACATGTGGAGTCGCCAGCCGCTTCTTTTCACCTGACAGTGAGGAGTTTCACCAGGAGGATGTAGCGCGTGGGAGGATCAAGCTATTCACCGCCAGTCCCCCCTCCCCCTGAACAGGCGCCCCGACTGACCAGAGGAGGCACTGGTGCAGCGACCAGGACACATATCCACCTGCAGACACGGCCAATTGTATCTGTAGGGACGCCCGATGAAGCCGGAGGTAAGATGGGGATTCGAACCGCCAATCCCAATGCTGGTAAGCAATGGCTACGCCACCTGGACGCTCTCAAAAATACTGTTTAATGCGGCTTTAAGTTGGGTGTGATTTGGGCAGGGGTGGTTGTCAACAATGCTGTTGGTGAAAAACTATCGGTAACACTTTAGTATGGGGAACATAGTCACCATTAATTAGGTGCTTATTAGCATGCAAATTAGCAACATATTGGCTCTTAATTGGTCATTATTACGTACTCATTAATGCCTTATTCTGCATGGCCTTATTATACAACCAGTAAGCCATTAACTATGAGTTTTCCCTCTATAACCTCAGAATTATTGCTTATTAGTAGTACCATCTCAATATGCTTTGCTTAGTATGGACTTTATAAGGTGGTAGTACCACAAGAAGAGTTAGTCTCCCTTATTAACACTTAATGAATATGGTCTGTTCTTACATAACAAAACACAAAACTACAAGTGTTAATAGTGTTAAATTACTCTAAATTAAGTTTTTGTTACTTAGAATATGTTCCCCATACTAAAGTGACATCTTGATCATTACTAATTCACTAGTAATTAAGTTTTTTTACTTAGAATATGTTCCCCATACTAAAGTGTTACCAAACTATCAAACTGTTAATGTATGATTTCAAAGACTAACACTGACTATGCTTACTCTACTCTATGCTTACTCTACTCTATGTTTACTTTACTTTATGCTTACTCTACTCTATGTTTACTCTACTCTGTTTACTTTACTCTATGCTTACTCTACTCGATGTTCACTTTACTCTATGCTTACTCTACTCTATGTTTACTCTACTCTATGCTTACTCTACTCAATGTTTACTCTGCTTACTCTATGCTTACTCTACTCTATGTTTACTCTACTCTTTGTTTACTCTACTCTGCCAGTGACTAATCTGCTCTAAAAAGGTCTTCAAATTATATTAATTCTGTGTTCTCATCAGAAGGCCTCAGAGGAGCAGATACATGCAGCTGTGGCTGAACATTAAAAACGGGCTTCGGGCCAGGTTGGCAAGGGTGTGGTGGTGGCAGTTGAGAATATTATGCTTTACTGATGCTGTTGTTAGTTTGTTTACCTTTTGGACGGTGAATGTTCGTATGACATACTCGGCTAGTGGTTCCGTTTCTATCAGAGTGACCTTGATGTCGCCATACACCTCTGTCTCGTCAGGCCAGTAACGCACACATTTCACCTAGACGAAGAAAAAAAATAACATTTCACTTGTTCACATGACAGAAAACGCGTTGTACAGTTGCACAAATACACTAGTTACATATGCAAGAAACAGACTCCACCTAGAGCCAGATAGAGACACACACACTGGCAAACTCCTTGGCACCCCCCCCCCACACACACACATAAATACCTACAAATAAAAACTGATCAAACTGACTCACTCTCACACACATCTCTTTCTCAAATACACATACACAAGCACGCACGCACACTCTTCAACCCTTCATAAATAACTCACCCTGCCAACCTCCACCAGGTTGGTAACCATGACAATAGAGGCAGAGTTTTCCTGCCAGACCATCCTCCAGAAATCCCTCACTGTCTCCTGCATGGGTCCTGAGACATGCACATAAGTAAGCATGGAGACAGTGGAGACAGACAGACAGACACAGACACACACACACACACACACACACACACACACACACACACACACACAGTCAGTTCTAGCTAAGGACTGGTCGGTAGGTGGTAAGGTGGGGTGGGGCAGTGAGGTAATGGGGTCTTAAATTTGTCAGGGGGGCAGTTTTATATGGCGAGTTAAGATTTAAGAGGTTGTGGTAATGGCCTACCACCTAGAAATGAGGACAATTACCATGTGGCTCCCAGGCTTAACAGTCTGAAGCCAGACACACACACACACACACACACATATATATATATCACTCTGAGAAAGATTACCTTGTGTGGCGATATAATGTCTGGGTCTGTGGTATCCCTGTAAGAAAAAAAAAGACTTTTACTTCATACTGCATATTTATCCCATAATCTCACTTTTTCGCCTTCATCTCCCCCTTTCTTTCCCTTGTTCACCGTCCTGCGCCTTCCTTGCTCTTCTCTTTCTTCTTCCTCATCTGTCATCCCTCCATCTGTCATCCCTCCTTCCATCCAATTCTATGTCCATCTCTCTCGAGGCATGATGAAATGATACATTATTACACACACACACACACACACACACACACACACACACACACGTGTGTGCATTTTGGAAAAACAATATATGTTCTGTCCCGACACATCCTTTATTTTCTCCATCCCTTGTTCATACTCTCTCTGTCTCTCTCTCTCATTTTTGATCCTGCCTTCCCCACCTCTCCCCCCCTCTCTCACCCTGGTCTGCTCTCTCTCTCACTTTCTGTTCTTATCCCTCCTGCTTTTCCCTCTTTTACTTTTAGCCTTTCTCATTTTTGATCCTGCCTTCCCCACCTCTCCTCTCTCTCATTTTTGATCCTGCCTTCCTCACCTCTCCTCTCTCTCTCTCTCTCTCTCTCTCTCTCTCTCTCTCTCTCTCTCTCTCTCTCTCTCTCTCTCTCTCTCTCTCTCTCTCTCTCTCTCTCATGTTTGTCCTGCATCTCATGCCCCCCCTCCCCTACTCCACCTTTCATTCGCGCACTCTCCTCCTTTCTTCCCCTTTGCCCCATTCTCCCTTTCCTCCTTTCTCCCTTTACCCTTCCCCAAAAGCTCCTCTCACAATCCATTCAGTCGCTTAACCATGTTCTCTACCCCCCCTCTCTCCCACACATACACAACCCCCCCCAACACACACACACAACTCTGAAGAAGAGCATAAGGTCATTTTTGTGAATCCAAAGCAAATTAAATAAAAATAGAGAATCTTTAATTTCTCCTTCCACTGGGACAAAAAAGAAAAGTGATGGCTCTCATTTGATCTAACAACACCCCTCCCCCCCTCCCATCCCCAATCCCATCCCCTCGTCCTCCTCCAGCCCACCTGGGAGTAGACAACCTTGTTGAGATGAAAACGTTTATCACTTTCATATTGTCATTACGACGACTCCGTAAGAATGACATTATCTTTCAACCGGGGGAGGTATTGTTACCATTTTCATTTTCATTTTTCTTTCTTTTTTTTTAAGAATTAGTCAGCTCCTCTGTGGAAATTACCTCCCCCCCCCACACCCTCACCTCTCTCCATCTCTTTCATCACGTCTTTCCTTGCTGTCTCTTTTTTCTCTTGTTTCCTTTCTCGCTCGCTCCCTAATTGAAAATAAGCATCTTGTACAAAATTCATCAGGACTATGATTACAACAGCCGCCGCAAGCGAGAGATTAAATCGACGAGCGAATCATCGCACCCGGCAGGATGGCACAGGGGGAGACATATGATAGGACGGAGGCGGAGAAAGAGAAGAGGGATGAAACAGGGGATGGGTGTGTGGGGGGGGGGGGGGCAGGATAGATTTCCATACTCCACCCCCAGCATAATAAGTTGGTGGTTTGCCCCCCCCAAAATGCTTGCTAGGTAGTGGCGGCCAATCTAAGAATAATTAAAAACAAAACGTGCTCTTTGTCAACCAATCAGATGTCTGAAAGTTATTTTCTCTTCTACTGTACAATGGTGGATTCTGCTAAACAAAAGACAACTTTTTTCATCTTCCATTCTCCTCTTGAAAAGAGATGAGAGCAGGTAAACTCATAGTTGGTGAGTAGGCTGCTGTCTTAGCAAGCAAAAAAAAGACACACATGAGGTGTCTGAGAAGACATCTGCCTTGTGTATCTTGTTTGAGATCACAGTGTGAATTGTTCCAGTCTAGTATGCACAGACGTTCAGTCTTCAAAGACCTTAAATGTGCCCGATCATTCCACCACCGATGCTGATACTGCTCCACCATTTCCCAGCTGCAGAGAGGCTCAGACCCGCGACGGCCAGACTAAGAGAGTGGCTCATGAGAAGACAATAATGTCTGCTTTTAGTATTGACAAGTTTATCAGGATTGTTTGCCAAAGAAAAAGAGGACGCTGTACAGAAAAACAAACTAATGGGCATCTGGGTAGCGTAGCGGTCTATTCCGTTGCCTGCCAACATGGGGATCTCCGGTTTGAATCCCTGTGTTAACTCCGATTTGGTCAGGCGTCCCTACAGACACAATTGGCCGTGTCTGCAGGTGGGAAGCGTAGCGTGATCCTCCCACGTGCTACGTCCCCCTGGCAAAATTAAAAGAAGCGGCTGGTGACTCCACATGTATTGGAGGAGGCATGTGGTAGTCTGCAGCCCTCCCCAGATCAGCAGAGGGGGTGGAGCAACAACTGGGACGGCTCAGAAGAGTGGGGGGTAATTGACCGGGTACAATTGGGGGAGAACCCCCCCCCAAAAAAAAGAAAAAAAGGAAAAACAAGCTAATACAATGAAATGAGGATATTACTATTAGAACATAAACATGTTTGTTGGTTTGACGTGACAGCTATGCAATCCATTACCAAAAGCCACCTAACATCTGTGACTGCAGCCCAGTGAAAGCAGTCTAAATCCAGGCCTGGAGGCAGGAGGTTCAGAGAAGGAGCTAGGGAGGGCTGGGGGTGCTACCCATACCTGCAGTGGTGGTTTTAGGAGCACTGTTCCCGTAATTTCTTTAGAAGAGCAAAATAGGGCTGAATGGTATTGACATGATAGGAATGCAGTTAATACCTTGGGGATGACTTTGTGCGTATGTGTGCACACAAGTGTCTATATGATTGATCATCTAATTGATGTGTGAAAAGGTTAGCTTACTCCCTGTGTGTGTTAGAGTATGTAAGTGCTTTGACCAGGGATGTCCAAAGTGCAGTGCGCGTACCCCTTGGGGTACTCGAGCTGCTTCCAAGTGGTGCGCGAGAGGAAAAACGTAATGGTGGTTAGAACTGGTGTTCTAATTTCCTTAACATGTCCATGGTTGCCTGTAATTTATATTTGATGCAATTTTTCTTTAATGTGGCTGAAAATATGAAAGCATACCCCCCACCTTCTCTCATGATGGGCCTATCTGCCTCTGAGCCTGTGCGTGTGTCCTCATCCTCACCCATACTCTTTGCTCTTTAAACGTGATGACTTTGTTGCAATTTATTGAAACTTTGTTGCAGTGTAGTTTCAGTTTCACTTTCTTATGTGTGTTCTGATTATTTGTGCATAATTAAACTTGATGCATTTAATGCAGCTATGAATAGATTATGTTGCATTTTTTCAAAAGGTGTGGCGGATTGGGGGTGCTTCAACCCGGTTGGGATGTAGAAGGGGGCGCGTTGCCTTGGGAAACGCTGGCTTGGACAATGTCATCAGTCAGTTCAATCTATAATTTTTGTATTTGTGATTTTTTTCGAACATTTGGTAACATTAAAAATGAAGATATAGCCGGAGGCTCTTATTCAGAGCAGCTGGCAGTGACGGCAACGGTAGAGGTTAAGTGTCTGGCTCAAGGACGCTTCAGAGGGAATCATCATCTTCGCCTGGCTCAAATCCTTTGCTTATGGGTTACTTTTGCTCTAACCACTCATTGACCTAGACTTTATATTGCCCCCATAGTAATATTACCAAATTAGTAGTGTCAAATTACTTTAAACATAGAGGGAATGTGACATACTGGGTTGCTCATTAGGAACAGATGGGAAATAACATGACATTACACAGTAGAACATCCAAGGTGAGTAGACTAGGGAGTAAAGGTCTTTAATATCGGGGATATTAGATCGTTCTTGTACAGCATGCGCGAAGCAAAATCAATTTCACAAGAGCAAAGGTCTACAGATAGACAGGTCGCCTGTAAGGAACATTTTGGCAGGAGTGAGAATGAGCATGTCAGCATACTTACATCAATATAGTTGGCGTTGATGTAGTCCGAGTGGGGGTCTCCCTCCAGCAGCTGCAGTCTGACCCTAGTGTGGTCATCTGTGGGGTCAGATAGCACAGCAATACAGCAGGCCTAAAGTTACTTTTACCCACAGATTGGAACCAATAACAGACTGTGTAACTGAATGAAGGTCTAGTAGTACACCAAGTTTTATCAACGTTCAGGCAAAAAAACTGCAACAGATTGTCCGAGAGACTGACCTAGGATACAGCTTCTAGCAACTATAGTTGATCGAATGACTTATTACAGTATTTTATAAACTAAATACTTAATCGCCAACTTACCTGCCGAATAACAACATGAACAAAATCACATCTTTAAAATCCAACTGATCCATGTAGAAAGCAAAAAGGTATGACTCCGTTTGGTTTGGTTAATAAATTTATGACATCAATTGAGTTTTACTTCAGCTTAGTTCAGCTGAACTTTTTAGACCGTGACGTTCAAGTCATGTGAGCTCATTTTTGTTCCTTAAAAAGTACATATGAGGTTAAAACAAAAGAAATATAATGTTGTTTTGGTTGAAAAAAGAAAAAGAAAAAAAGAAATGCAACGTAGTTTTGGCTGAGTGATGGATGCTCAGGGATAGCAGCAACAATAAAAAAAACCCATCTTTTTGTAATGCACCTTTCAAAATTCAGGTGGAGATGCCTCTGTCAATTTGCAGGTGCTATAATCAACACCATACCAAACCACAGCAAAGTGCAGAGAATGACAGCAATGTGAGAGTTGAATTTTAAAAATGCAATTAGCAAGCAGTAAGCCCGTATTTCCTCCCCTCTTTTTACAGAGCTGTCACATGTCATCTCGTTTTTGATGGAGATGATAGTTTGCGTCTTGCAGTGCAGACATAAGTTTGTTGTTGCACTGGAAGTCTCTATAACGTTTAGCAGAGGAGCGCCCAGCATTTTTTTTTGGTGTCCTTGCAACAAAAAGAGCCACAGCGGGAACGTCAGCCCCTCACTTACCCTCCGTGGCAATGTGGCTAAGTTACTCAAGTTTCCCCCCACTTACTTTGGCGGGAGAGTTCAATAATGTCTTTTCCCCTTCATCTGTTTTGATACCCATCTATAGCATGAGAACGGACAGAAGGTGGCCATGACTGGTATCAGGAAGTTACTTTGTTTGGTCATCACACGGCAACATGACCTGCTGCAAAGCTTGTCTTGTGTTTTTTATTTTCTCATTTTTTTTGAGGAAGGAGGGTATGATCAAAAGTTCATTCTAGTGGCTGGGAGGTTCGTGTCCCCGCCACGCCGTATCCGAGCATGGCCGGAGCGTCCGCGGGGTGAGGCATTCATTCGGCCACCCTCACCCAGGGATAGCGGGAGTTAGGTCGGTTAAAACTATGTGATCTCGTCGCTCTCCAGCGACCCCTCTAGTCTGTCCAGGCTCCTGCAGCTAAGCGAACTGAGTGTACGCGCGTTTCGTTTCTCCTCCGCGGCTAAACAGCATATTAGTCCATGGGCCAGAGCCCAACATTTCCTATTTCGGTACACTCAAGGTGGCAAAACTTACTTATAATTTTTGAAAGGATCCATGTCTGTAGATGATATTTTGGTATGATAACCATTCCTGAGTGGCAGCTGTATCACAGTTATCAGCTCATGAAGTTAACCACCCCCTAAAGTAAATTGCATTGTAGACGCTGGTGCATATCCTGGTTTAGCCTCATGGTCAGGACATTTTTCAATGGTCTATAATATTGTCTTTGGTATCATTTTAAAGGGGACCTTCTTAGCTTTCATTCAAGCCCTGTTGTGGATATTTCTCACAAATATAGAGGTCACTTGAGCTCTTCAACCCGTCAATAACACACATCTTTCTGCAATGTTCGCCTAAACTATATACTTTCTTTTAGCCCTGTGGCATCTAGGAATATCAGGGACACAAAACACAAAAACTGGAATACTCACAGGACTGTAAAGATTCAGGAAATGTATAATATACCCATACTATTTCATTGTGTGAGGTGATTGTGAACCTTAAATTAGAAGGGCATTATTACTAAGAAACTAACTAGACCAAAGCCAGTTAGTCCATGGGTCAGACCAGATATCGATATCACCCAAGGTGACACAACTTCACTGGTGCCATTTTATTTGGTACACTAACAGAAGTAAAATAATACATGATAACCTTTCCAAATGAGCAGCTATTTCATTTTTCTTTCAGGAAACCTGTTTCTGTGCCTCTCACGATTGTGTATTTGCCCAGATTTTTACAAATATAGCATTTCAACACCCCTGGTACTGATTAGCCTAGCTTAAACTCTGGGACAGTTCTTAGTTGGCCAACAACCAAGGATAACCAGTACTGTGTACTTCCATTCATTGTGCTAAGCTAGGCTAACGTGCAGCCAGATAGCTTTCTACTAAACACATATAGAGGAAACTGGTATCTATCTTCTTGTCTCACTCTGGAGAAGATTGTAAGCTAATTTCCCATAATGTTAGCATGTTCTTTTAATGTATATGTTGATATGATTAGTTAAAGTGGCTACGAGGAACTTTCATCTTGTGTTGATTTTAGCGGCCTCATGTGGACAAAATACAGCTGTTGCATAGCAACTAGGTAATGTATCTATTTGTGGCTATGTAAGATAAATAATGGTAATATGACGCTGGTGAAGCAAAGTAAACTTTGTTTTAGTAGTGTTCATACGCCTAAGTTACATGTATTTATTTGTATGTGGCAGGTGAAAACTGACTGAATATGGCCACTGGTGAACAAGCAAGTTTTTACCCAATACCAAAGCGCCCACGGGTGGAGTGCATTATCCACTGTTCTGATGATACAGATAAGCTGGTTTCACTACAAAGTGTCGACTCATGGAGAACTCTGCTCAGGGCAGCTGAGATACGAAATCATGCACCAGTTTTGAAACTGGCAAAAGACATTCCTGAGGGACAGATTCCAGCAATCTACTACCACAGAAAGTGTCGCAGTATCTTCACTATGAAGCAAATTCTTGATGGCCTCCTTGCAAAAGAAAAGAAAAGTTGTGTCTCTGCTGAAGAGAAACAATCTAAGAGAGTGGCTCAACATGCTCCAAGTACATCTAGGACTTATGATGCAGAGTGCATATTTTGTCAGAGAAACAGCAAATATTCCAAGAGACAGAATACGAGAGAAGTACTGGTGCAGTGTCGAGAACTGCGAGCTGATGCAAAGATCAGGAGTGCAGCCTCAAAGAAAAGGGACAGCAGAATCCTTGCCATTGTGAGTAGAGACCTTGTAGCAGCTGAAGGGCACCACCACAGGTCATGCTATAGACTTTACACCAAAGAAGAGGTTTCCAAAGGAGAGGTTGCCAGCAATGAAGATGATGATGCTGCAGCCCAGTATGAAGCTGCTGTGAATAAGGCATACAATGAGCTGTTCCTCTTCATCAGGATGGAGCTTTTTGGCAATCCTCAAGTGATGACAATGACTGATCTCTCTTCTAGACTGGTAGCTTCAATGAACTCCCAAGGCATTGCCCAAGTCAAGGAATCAACCAAGAAGCACATAAGGCGAAACCTGGAGAGTGAGATTGCTGGAGCCTCGCAGATATTCCCTGATGAGAAAGGAAGATTCCTCCTCTATCCCGATAACTTGTCCATGAGGGAACTTGCCAAAGAAAATCAGTCTCTCAAAAGGGAGCTGCAGACCCTGAAAAGTGTCAGTGCACAAGATGTTATAGCCAAAGCAGCCATCAAATTGAGAGCAGACATTAAAAGTCAAGATGTTCCTCAAACCTGGCCGCCTGAAGTCAAACCAGAAGCAGAATGTCCTACCATTCCAGAGTCACTCATTATCTTCCTGTACTCTCTACTCACAGGCTCAAATGATCCTGATCATGCATCCCAGAGAGTGCAGTGCCTTCTGCAGTCATTTGGCCATGACATAGTATATGCAGTGACATGTGGAAATACCAAGCCTTCCAAGCACATTGTTCTGCCATTCAGTGTCAAATCGTTGACAGGAAATGTAGAGTTGATAAACATCCTCAACCGACTTGGTCACAGTGTGTCCTATTCACAGATGGAAGAGATCAACACTGCCCAGGGAGTGGCATTGCCCTTCCAGCTAACATCCATCCTGGCATATTCACAACTTTAGCCTGGGACAATATCGACCGTCTTGAAGAAACTGTCAGTGGTGAGGGAACATCTCACAGAGTCAATGGGATTGCTGTGCAAGCAAAGCCAGTCAACCCACTTCCTGTCCAACCCATGCCCACTGTTCCCAAAACAAAGAAGAGAAGCATTGATGGACCCCCACCAATGTTACCAACTTACAATGCTGGACAACGGGTAGGGCCACCACAAAGCAAAAAGTCAGATGCCGATACTGCAGCCAATACTAAGCTTGCCAGAGAGAAAAACCTTCTTTGGGTCCTAGCACGCATGTCACAACAAGAAGAACAGTCAGTCAGCAGCTGGACAGGCTTCAACATCCTGACTCGAGGAGAGATGACGGTCATCCCCGACAATATAGGCTATCTGCCTACCATCAATGCTCCAGCGACACAAATGTCTACTGTCAACGAGGTGCTTAACCAGTCACTGAGCATCATGCAGTGCTTAGGCCTGAGGAAGATTGTCTGTGTCTTTGACCAAGCCCTGTATGCGAAGGCTGTCGAGATCACATGGAAACACCATGACAAGTTCCATGATATCATCGTTAGGCTTGGGGTATTCCACACCATCTGCACACTGCTGGCAATAATAGGAAAGCGTTTCCAAGATGCTGGACTCAAAGACCTCTGCATTGAGTCTGGCATGATTGCAGAAGGCTCAATTGCTGGTGTTATGGATGGCCGCAAGTACAACAGGGCAGTGCGACTACACAAGCTCCTGTATGAGGCTCTCATGCGACTGACCTTGAATGGTTTCCTGTCCTGGTTGGAAGAAACTCACAGGAATGACATGGTTCACCTGAATGAGACACTGAAGACCATTGACAGCCTTGGGAAAGAAGTCTCACAACATGCTTTGAAGGAGGTCCTCGAGAACAGCTCTTGTACACGCATCATGGATCTATTTGAAGTCTACCGTGAGTTCCTTAGAGGTGGAAACGGCACCCTCTCGAACTTCTGGATGTCCTATTTGGACATGGTTGAAATCTTGTTGGGGCTCATCCGAGCATCCAGAGAGGGAGATTGGATGCTACACTTGGCTAGCATTCGAGCAATGATCCCATGGTGCTTTGCTTATGACAGGATGAATTATGCACGCTACCTCCCCTACTACTACGCCCAGATGTCTGAGCTGCCCATCACACACCCAGATGTGTATACAGAATTCATGGAAGGAGGCTTCTCAGTCCAACTGGGCTCCACCAATCCCTTTGGCCGAATCCCTGTTGACCAAGCTATAGAAGAAACGGTGAACAAAGACACCCAAACAGCTGGAGGGACAAAGGGATTCAGCTTGAAGCCAGGAGCTGTGACCAAATATTATCTCACAGCTGAGTATAGAAGCATGTACCTCAGACAGCTGAGAGACCTGACAGGTCAAGGCAGGTGCAAATGGTCTCATTCCAGATCTACAGAGTCCAAGGATCAAGAGAGATGAAGCAGATGTCCAGTCTCTCATGGACCTTATGGAGAATAACTGGCTCAATCATATGTCCCCTGATGAGATTGATTTGGTTAGCCTCTCCACTGGCAACATGGCTCCACCTGATGTGACCATAGATCTCTTGAGAGCTCTTGAGAAAGGAGAAGAGGCCTACCAAGCATTCCAGCAAACAAGGTTAGATGCAGACCCACCACCTGTGAAATTCCACGACAAGATGACCAAGCAAAGTCTGAAAACATTCTCCAATGTCAGCACAAAACAAGCTCATGGAAAGAAAGCACAGGATGTGGTTCTGAAGGCAGATAGAAACCTTTTCAGTCACATGATCCTGGTGGCTGAAAGCAGGAAGGTGAATCTGAAGGATGTCCTTGCCTACCCATTGGGCCCACTACCATGGGCACTGGCAAATGCTGATGGGTCCTTACGAAAAACAAACAAGGCTGCACTTGCCAGAGAGCTTGAAAAGAATGTATCTCCTGCAGAAGACATCCCAATCCCATCTACTTCCATCATTGATGGGATGAGCCTGGTCCAAAAAATGAATGGCAACAACAAAACCTTTGCACAGGTGGCAGAGTCAGCCTTGACCCAGGTCCTCCATGAGGGAGCACAGAGTGGGAGGATTGATGTTGTTTTTGATGTCTATCACCAGACTTCGATCAAAGATGCTGAACGACTGAACCGGGGTGGAGACATCACTCTCCAGTACAAGAATCTTGCAGGGGGACACCACGTCTGGCAGTGGAGAAAATTTCTGTGCAGTTCCTCCAACAAGACCGGTCTCATCAAGTTTCTGGTGGAAGAGTGGAAACTCCCACGATACAGAGCTATGCTGCATGGCAAGGTGTTGTACATGACCTGTGAGGAAACCTGCTACAAGTTGACAGAAGATGGGTGTGAGGAAGCAGCAGAACTGCACTCCACACATGAAGAAGCTGACACCCGTCTGCTCCTGCATGCATTGCATGCAGCAAATGCGGGCTCAAAGTCAGTTATCATCACAGCTGAGGACACTGATGGCATGGTGCTTTGTCTTGGCTTCCAGAAGGACATCACCTGTCCCATCTACCAGAAGTGTGGGACTCAGAACCGCACACGGTTTGTCGACATCACCAAACTGGCAAGTTCACTTGGAGACAGCATCTGTGACAGCCTAATTGGCTTACATGCCTTCACGGGCTGCGACACTGTCAGTGCATTCGCTGGTCGAGGGAAGCTGAATGCCCTGAAGATAGTGAGAAAGCACACTTCCTGCCAAGAGACTTTTTTTTTATTTATTTCTGATTTTTCCCTTTTTTCTCCCAATTTAGTGGCCAATCGATCCCTATTTTAATTCAAACACCCACCCTCGCACTGTATGCGTTCGCCAACTGCATCTCTCCGGCCGGCAGTCTCGAAGGAGACCGCCTCGCCACTTTCGTGACAAGGCCGAACCACTGTTTTTCCGACACACACAGAGACGCATTCACGTGACGAACACAAGCCGACTCCGCCCCCCTCCCAAAGACAGCGTTGCCAATGATCGCTGCTTCGTCGAGTCCGGCCATAGTCGGATCTGACGAGACCGGGGCGCGAACCCCAGTCCCCAGTGGGCAACTGCATCGACACAGAGCCGATGCTTAGACCGCTACACCACCGCGGACCCTCTGCCAAGAGACTTTTAATCAACTGGGACAGACATGGAATGTGAGTGATGAGCTGTTCCAGAAAATTGAGCAGCTCACCTGTCGGATGTATGTTGCTAATAGCAGCACTGCTGAGGTGAACAAACTGCGTTACCAGCTCTTCTGCACCAAAAGGGGAGAGGTTGAGTCCAGCCAGCTGCCACCATGTAGAGACTGTCTCTTTATGCATGTTCAACGAGCCAACTATCAGGCAGCAATATGGAAGTGCTGTCTGCAGGCTAACCCTGTGGTGCCAAGCCCTACTGAGTATGGATGGACAGACGATGAAGGCAAGCTGGCCATTTACTGGATGCGCTCCCCACCTGCACCAGATGTGGTCTTGGAAATGCTAACATGCAAGTGTGTGCATTCATGCAAAATGCCAAGCTGCATGTGCCTGTCAAATGGACTTCTATGCACAGACATGTGCAGGTTACAGACCTGCAGTAACCAAAAACAGCAGGATGGTCCAGAACTGGACTTTGAACTTGGGGAGTCAGATGATGAGAGAAACGAGCAGTTTGATGAATGACAGTGTGATGATTCTGATGGTATTACTGTGGTAGTAGTCTATTGATGCACAGGATGTTGATTCTGGACTTGGTTACCCAGAGCTTGATAACAATAATGTAACCATATTCACATATACCCATTACCCTACCCATTACCATTACATATACCCACTAATGATATGGGATTACATGTATCATTGACTAAGTATATGTAAATGTCAATGTTGTTTAAAATATTAGAATAGTTCATTACCTCACTATGGTATTCCTTTTTATCATGTATTTTGATTGTGTATTTAAACAAATGTATAGAGACCAGTTTGTGACCTAACTGGCTTTGGTCTAGTTCTCATTTAAGGCTCACAATCACCTCACACAATGAAATAGTATGGGTATATTATACATTTTCTGAATCTTTACAGTCCTGTGAGTATTCCAGTTTTTGTGTTTTGTGTCCCTGATATTCCTAGATGCCACAGGGCTAAAAGAAAGTATATAGTTTAGGCGAACATTGCAGAAAGATGTGTGTTATTGACGGGTTGAAGAGCTCAAGTGACCTCTATATTTGTGAGAAATATCCACAACAGGGCTTGAATGAAAGCTAAGAAGGTCCCCTTTAAAATGATACCAAAGACAATATTATAGAACATTGAAAAATGTCCTGACCATGAGGCTAAACCAGGATATGCACCAGCGTCTAAAATGCAATTTAGTTTAGCGGGTGGTTAACTTCATGAGCTGATAACTGTGATACAGCTGCCACTCAGGAATGGTTATCATACCAAAATATCATCGACAGACATGGATCCTTTCAAAAATTATAAGTAAGTTTTGCCACCTTGAGTGTACCGAAATATCGTCTGGCCCATGGACTATATCTCTCTCTCCGCGAGGCTCCAGTGTGTGAAATAGCAAGGGCTTGTCGTCACATGCCTTAGAGGAGGACGTGCCACGGCATCCTCCCTCCTGTCGATAGTGAATTGGGGGGTGGGGGGTTGCCACAGATCTGGCCATATGCCATTGGGTGGGATAAGGGGAAAAACTTGAAATAATAAAAAAAAAAGTTCATTCTAAAAATCCAGTTTCTGAGTTACAACTGTTTGGTAAAGTTCAACGGCCAGTGTTTGTGGGAGGAGTGAGTGTGACCCAAAGAAGAGAGGAGCAGGAGGGGGACGGCAGTTAACCAAATGACTAAATGGCAACTCATGGAAACAAAGAGACGGGACTCTAAATCCTTTTGAGTCCCTAAAATCTGTGGTTTGACAATATTTTGCTTAATTTCCCTGTCAGCTGTGAGCAACCTAATGTTTATGAAGTTGACAACAAAACACCACATGTGATTTATCCCGTGACCAGCAGCACACAAAAAAACATGGCAGTTTGCTTACAGACACCTACAAAGAAATTGAACTTAATGGTAAAAAGAGACTAACGTTTGACGTTCTTGCTACTTTTGATACAGTAACTACAATCACTAACACCGTCTGTATGCTCACTGCCACAGATCTGCAGCCGTATTCTGCGGTGGAAGGCACCGGGTTTGGGAACTCGTGACTTGTTGCACTAAACACTTTTGCAACTATGTATAGGATACGTTCATTCACTTCATTTTAAATAAATGTCTTTTTTTGGGGGGGCAGTTTTTCTCCCCAATTGTATCTGGCTAATTACGCTACTCTTCTGAGCTGTCCTGATCGCTGCTCCACCCCTTCTGCCGATCCGAGGAGGGCTGCAGACTACCACATGCCTCCTCCGATACATGTGGAGTCGCCAGCCGCTTCTTTCGCCGGGGGGGACGTAGCATGTGGGAGGATCACGCTATTCCCCCCAGTTCCCCCTCCCCCCTGAACAGGTGCGCCAACTGACAAGAGGAGGCGCTAGTGCGGCGACCAGGACACACACCCACATACTGCTTCCCACCCAAGTTGTGACTGAAAATCACAACTTGTGCTGTCAAAATCAAATTCAGATGTGAGTTCTGAGGATCATCGCACCCCTTCCACTTTCCATGGGAAATAATGCCAGCATAACTAACACATCACAACCTAATTATTAATTTACATTCCGCAATAACTCAGTGTGGATTCTCAAAACCCCTCTCTGAGTTTTAATTCAAAAACCTCTACCCAAGTAGTCGTTCTATAATTGTCTACCTGAGGGACAGCGTGGTTCCCATTGTAACAAAATGGCGTGACAACAATGACTCGACTAGCGCTGTACAAGACACCGCCATCAGCCACACACATGAACATGGAGAGAAGAGAATGTACATGTGCACGTCAACACACAAACACTCACAGCATGTTCAGTCCTGCCAGAGGCTTGTTTCAGTGTTTCCTCTCTCCCCTCTTCTCCACTGCTCTTTCTTTCTTTCTCTCTCACTTAAATCCCTCCCTTCCTTCTCTCCTGCCCCATCTGTTTCCCTTCAGTCTGTCTGCTCCCTCTCTCTGTTTAGTTTTGCTGTCTCTCCCCCTTTTGCTTTGCCCTTTTCTTAACACTCTCTCTCTCTCTCTCTCTCTCTCTCTCTCTCTCTCTCTCTCTCAACCACATCGTCCCCAGTCTCTCACTCTATCACGCTCTCTCACTTTCATTGTTTGTCCCTCTTTCCTCTTCGTCTCTCCCCCTTCACTGCCGTTTCCTCTCTTCCTCTCTCTCTTTTGCTTTTGCTATGCCTTTCTACCTCAAATCTTTCATGTCTTTCTTCCTTATTTATTCCTCTACCATCTTTCTCTCGTTTTCCCTCTTACCCCCCCTCCCCTTTCTCTCCCCCTCACTTCCTGCAGATAGCAGTAATTACACCGGGTCAGTGTAAGTAGCTGTCATAACACCAGAACCACAGATAGGAGGCTGAGGAGAGGCTGAGGAGAGGGATGGGCCCTCCCCACTCCTCCCTGCTCAGGGAGGGGAGGCTCTAATTGGGCTGAGATGGAGGTGGCCCAGGGTAACAAACACCAAAGACTTGGACATAGGCCATGGGTCTAAAGAGATTGAGAGTGTGCTGGCATACACATCGGTGTGTTTTTGTGTGTGTAACTGTAAGGCGGTGAGAGAGAGAGAGAGAGAGAGAGAGAGAGAGAGAGAGAGAGAGAGAGAGAGAGAGAGAGAGAGAGAGAGAGATAGAGAGAGAGGGAGGGAGAGAGAGGGAATGTTGAGAGAGTGCTGAGTTTTGTTGATAAATTGTGTACATCTGTGTGTATGTACTTGTTTCAAGAAAGTTCTCTCGCTTTTTCTCTATTATGTACTGACTCTTCTCCTCCCCAAAGCACACAAAGGAGGCTTGCTTTTGAGCTCCCAGGCTAACAAACACATTCTCCTCGGGTCAAACACACACACACACACACACACACACACACATCTCAGTGTTCTGTAGACACAACAAAGTCATCAGAAGTCACCATGTCAATGAGTGGGGGGGGGGGTCACACATCCATTACTCATTATTGAGCTCTCCTCTCCTCTCCTCTGCTCTCTCCTCCACTCTGTAGCTCTTTCCTCAGTTAACAACTCCCACACTCCTCATCTGCCCCTCGGTTCTTCCTCACTTCTCTACCTCCCCCCCCGACTTATCATCTTTCCTTTCCTGTCCTCTACTCTCCCCTTCTCCCCTTTTTCTTAATAGGCTTCTATTATTATGCTGGAAGCTACTGTAAAAAAATAACAACAACAACAACAAAAACTTTTTCAACACTGAAGGGTAGGGAGGGCCAAACTAAATAGAATTTGTTTTTATTATTGTCTCAGCGAGATTTTCCAAGGACGCTGCAGAGAGCTTTAATTTGCAGATATCGGACCCCATTCGGTGCCCTGACAGCCCTGTGCAAAGCAGCTGCGGATTCCAAAACCAACAGCAGCGAGGCTAATGACTGCCACGCTACCCTGCCCCACCAAGACACCGGTAATGATGCTTTGTGTGTCTCAGAAGTCAAAGGTCACAGCTGGAATTTACTTGGCATATCAAACTCCCCTTTTCCCGCAAATCCCCTCTGTGGCTTCCGCTGGCGTGCTAATGTAGGATAGATGAGGAATGGCCATTGCTGTGATAAATCAAAGCCTTCTCTTTCTTATCATCTACCTTTACTTTGGCCTCATATGGTCCAGAGACTTCACTGACTTTATCTGCATTTCCATGTTTTTCTTACTTTTTTTTTGTGTCTTTACTGTTTGTCTTGTTAAGTCTATGGTCACAGCAACGCCGTAATACTCCACGGATGATGTGCCTCTGACCCCCCCATTCTCCCCAATTGAATTTGTCCAATTACCCCACTCTTCCGAGCCGTCCCGGTCACTGCTCCACCCCCTCTGCCGATCCGGGGAGGGCTGCAGACTACCACATGCCTCCTCCGATACATGTGGAGTCGCCAGCCGCTTCTTTTCACCTGACAGTGAGGAGTTTCACCAGGGGGATATAGTGCATGGGAGGACCATGCTATTCCCCCCAGACCCCCCCCCCCCGAACAGGGGTCCCGACCGACCAGAAGAGGTGCTAGTGCAGCGACCAGGACACATACCCACATCCGGCTTCCCACCCACATACACGACCAATTGTGTCTGTAGAGACGCCCAACCAAACCAGGGGTAACACAGGGATTCGAACCAGCGAGCCCCTCCATGTTGGTAAGAAACAGAATAGACCACCACGCCACCCTTTGCAATTGTTTTCTTGCAATGTTGTTTACTGAGACACTGAGTCCTAGTTTTGTGTTGCATGCATTACAAGTTACAGTGAAAATGTCCACTACATGCCTTAAGACTGACGACACAGACAAATGTATGCAAGATGGCAATTTTATACACACTATGAAAAACAAAATAAGCTAGCGTAACCAGTTATTTTCTTGCCCGGTGCGGGATTCGATACGAGGTGTACTGCACCACAAGGCGACATCACTAACCGCTCGGCTAAAGGGTCAGACCCGTTAGCTAGGGGCTAACGTGTCTTATTAGTAGTTTACAGTCGTCACCCTCCCCGGAAGCACGCCCTCGCGCTTGTTCTTCCCACGCTCCGAAGAGACTTCTGAGGATCTGCATACTTCCGGATCCCAACACTGCCACCAATGTAACCGGTTATTTTCTTGCCTGGTGCAGGATTCGATACGGGGTTTACTGCACCACAAGGCGACATCACTAACCGCTCGGCTAAAGGGTCAGACCCGTTAGCTAGGGACTAACGTGTCTTATTAGTAGTTTACACTAGCATCCAGATTGACATAAAGAAAAAGCGCACTATCAAGCACCATAAAATGACACGATACACATCCCTGCTCCACAATCCCAATACTTAAAAAGACATTCAACACCCACACAGGAAGATGATGCTTTACTAAAATTAAATTTAAAAAAAAACCCACTTCAGCAGGTCGAAACTGCTGAACAACATGTTTAGCTGTTCTAAAACCCTACTTTGCTCCTCTCATCTATTTTCCTCCTCATCCTCCACACCTCCGGTCGCTCCCTTTCGGTGGCCACTGAGCTGGCTGTCACAGATACACTCAGCCGCCTGCTCCCCGTGCAGCGCCGCTCACTCATGGCACGCGCCAAGCTGTCAGGCAGCCTCCCCGCATTAGGCAGTTTAATAGTGTGTGAGATTGAGCACAGCCATGTGTGTGTGTGTGTGTGTGTGTGTGTGTGTGTACGTCAGACTTAATGGCACCTATTTTCCACAGTGTAATCCTTACATATGTGTGCATTCCTGTCTGTCAATGTGTGTATGAACAATTTGTATTATTGCACGTCCAGATGAGAATGTGTGTGTGTGTGTGTGCATTTGTTAACCTTTGCATGTGTCAAAGAAGTGTGTCACTTTGTTGATTACCACTTGAGTGTTTGTGTCGATGTGAGTTAATTCAATCAAAGACCCCTGTTGTTTATGTGTATGAGTGAATGTGTGTGTGTGTGTGTGTGTGTGTCCGTGCATAGGTTGAAGAGTATGAAAGTATGCAACAGCCTATTAAGTCCAGAGCTCCCTGCAGGTGATATGTCAAACAGCGCAGAAAGCTGTCCACTCAAACACACACACACACACACACACACACACACACACACACACACACACACACACACACATACACAAGTAGACAAACAAACACCTCTGATTTCTGCCTCCAGCTGTTTCAAAACTGTCAAGAGAGGGTGAGCGAGATGAAAGGAAGGAAGATGGAGAAGTGATGGAGAGATGGCAGGAGGGAGAGAAGCGAAGGAGAATTGCAGGACAAATATTCCTCACATGTTACCCAGTAGAAACAATCAGTATAATTTAACACAAAACTAACCCCCCCCCACCCCCATTTTTAACCGACCAATTACCCCACTCTTCTGAGCCGTCCCAGTTGCTGCTCCACCCCCTCTGCCGATCTGGGGAGGTCTGCAGACTACCACGCCTCCTCCGATACATGTGGAGTCGCCAGCCGCTTCTTTTCACCTGACAGTGAGGAGTTTCACCAGGGGAACGTAGCGCGTGGGAGGATCACGCTATTCCCCCCAGTCCCCCCACCCCCGAACAGGAGCCCCAACCGACCAGAGGAGGCGCTAGTGCAGCGACCAGGACACATACCCACATCTGGCTTCTTACCCGCAGACACGGTCAATTGTGTCTGTAGGGATGCCCGACCAAGCCGGAGGTAACATGGGGATTTGAACCGCCAATCCCCGTTGTTGGCAGGCAACGGAATCCATAGTTTTCAGTCAAGTGACTGACACAGAGCCCTGGTGGGCAAAACAAAGTTCCAGCATGGCGGCCAACAGTGGAAACTCCGTAGAGCAGCAGCAAAAATCTGTCAATTTTCCAGCTGTTCTAAGCAACGACTATTAGGATCACCTTACGAAAGAAGAAAAACAAAGATATATTAACAAACTACAAGATTTGGGTACTTGTGATCCATATACAGCACCCGCCGCAGTATTTCAGTCTCTAAAAACAGCGACGTCCCTGCCAGAGCTCCAATTTGGCGATGTTTACATAGATCTTGTGGAGAATCCCTCTCCTTACACTGCCACCAGGATGAAAGCTTACAAACGTACAGACACTTATATGTATTTTCGTCCTGGATGGGTCAATAATGCTGCCGTTTGGGAAGTGTTTTGCCCGCCAGGTGGGCGTTCCAATATGAATGTGACATCACGTGAAAACTATGGACAGACCGCTAGGCTACCCTGACGCCCCATCCCTACTGTTTCTTAAGAGGGAAAATGAAGATGAACTCAGCTGGTGGCAGGACCTTTTCCTATTGGGCCCCGTTCTGCTGCCGTCAGACAATCAGAGTCTGTTTAGTCCTTTAAATCCAAACTTAAAGCTCAACTTTTTGCCTTGAATGAGTTGCCTTTAAATTGAGGGTGGGGATGGGGTTTGTCATCAGTCTTGAGATTACTGTCCTCCATGTTTTTGTCAAGCCGGCGGGAGCGCTAACGCAGATGTAGTGACAATTTTGTTGGGTGTAAATTGGTTTTTCTCTCACCAGGGTGCGTTTGCTAATCTCCGGGCTCGCCATGACATCGTTTGCGTGGAAATGGGCGGGGGGGTGCAGTAGAGGGTGTGTCAGGCCAAATCAGGCGGTGCAGTGTTAGTTTGGTGTCAAATAAAACTAAATATCACGCCTGCGTCTCCGCCTGGTCAGGCCATGTCTTAGCACAGACGCAGTCGTTGTGCGGTAGTTTCTGGGCTTTAAAGCCCAGACTTACCCATAATCACACACACCACTTTTGTGTTAGTTATGCTGGCATATTTTGTGAATAATTTAACTAATGACTACTGTCCTGAACCTTTTTAATCACAAAATAGATACCTGCACATGTATCACTGTCTTCCAACATAAAAGTTAATGTGCGTCATTACACGTGGAAAACAACATGGTGATGAGATTTCAATATTTCAATTAACCTCATTAAACCTGAAATAATGAACTGAATGCTGAAGCTAACTGAAACGATTTCAGTCTCCTGCTGTGTTCATAGAATGTGCCGGAAAGAGAGAAAGATGCTGGTGAGAACGAAGACACGTTAAACTCACAAATAATCATGTTTGCACGTTGTCTCACATCACAGTGGAATTGGTGTTAATGTGTGTTGCATGCACACTTGGCGATTCTGCACCTCCTGAACAAGGACATCAGCTTCCTCCGGGGAGAGGCTTTTCCGCCTCAGCCGGTGTTCTAGACAATTTATGCTGCCTTGTTGAAAAATGCTACCATAGCGCAAATTGATAGAAGAGTCTAGTGCTGCGTTCCAGACGACTCGGAAGTCAAGATTTTCCGACCTCCTCCTAGCAAAAGTACAGTGGAGCGCCACTGGAAGTAATAGTTCCTACTTGTAAACTCCGGGCAAATCCATTTACCCCGACCTAGTGGAGAAGCAGTTGTCTGATGTCACACAACAATGGCAGCACCCATGGCGGCGCACAGTGTTAATGGTAAACCATCAACTGAAAGGCAATGTGAAGTATATTTGCATGTATTTAATTGCAGTAATACATACTATCATGTAGTAAAACCTGTTCTGCGTGTAAACTGGTGTCAAAACACGCTGCCAGTGTTATCAGGGAGCTGGTTGTAGTAAACAATCTCTGAAAGTGATCTTCTCTGTACAGACGTTATTTCTCTGTTTTGTTCATATATCAAGGAGGCTGCACTGCTGACAGTTCAACCGTCTATACAAAAACACCAGTTTGTCAAGGTCAGCCATGTTTCTTTTTTACGTTTGGCATCGTGCACCAGGAACGTCTGCAGGTTGGAGATCGGAAATGTCAACTGGGAAATTTCAAACTCGTACTCTGAGTGGAACGCAGCATAACCCTAACCCTAACCTCGCCACCATGCGCAGGACCACGACGTAGCACGTCCCGATAGGTAGCGCACAACACCAGGTCTGGACTTCCACCATCCGTTACGAAACTGGCAGCTCGCTGTAACAGAGAGCGCGCTGCTTTTAAAGGGGGTGAGCAGAGCTGGTGTGAGTCGCTGTGACTGAAGACAGCTCCCACCACTCCTACTGATGATTTATTCTTTCTAATCCAACACTTTTACAACTGTGCCTCCGCTGCACCCGGTTACCGCCAGCGCAGCATGTCCTGAAATTAGCTTTAAGTATGGGCCACAGCTTAGACCGACTTGCACCGTCAACTAGTGCCGGTGTCTTCAACTGCGCTATGACCCGGAAACTAGAGCCCATCAGTTTGACACCGCAGGATTTGAGAAGGACGTGTGTGTTTGTGTGTGTGTGTGCATGCCTGTGCTTGTGTGAATGTATTTGTGTGTTTGTATTCTTGTTTGTATAATTTCACATTTTAGTATATCTGAGTACATCTTGTGTGTGTGTGTTTGCGTTTATGTGAGTACATGTCTGTCGCTTTATTTGCGCATTTGTGGCTGTTTCTTTTCTGTATGTGTGTATCTCCATTTTTTGACAACCATGGTAGAGGTTATTAAATCATAAACAAAACAGGGAACATATTAAAAAGAAATAACAAAAACATGAACACTCATCATGGAGTCTACTTAACCTGATTGTGTAGTACATTATAGCCCTTACTCACAACATAGGGACACTTTAAAGGACATGTTCATCTGTATTTTTCATATACTGAACACTAACACTTGCTAGCATGTCAACATTGTGCTCCATGAGCCTGTCCACTAACTTTATATGACTGCTCTGAGGCGAGGACACAATTAAATGTTTCCACACAACCCTCTCCAGTGGTTTGGGGGCAGAATAAAAGTGGATCAGTGACGCACTACTTGAAACAATGAAGCGCAAAAATGACCACTATGATGACATCTGTGTAATACTGGATTGTACATCTGTGTGTTTATGTGCAAATGTGCACACACGTGCACACACACCAACATGTTTTCACATATGAGTGTGGAATACTCAAGTGTTTCTTCTAGGTTACATTTGCCGCAGTGTGTATTTGCTCTTGTGTGCGCAAGTAAGTGTGTGCGTGTTTGTGTGTGTGTGTGTGCATGCAAGAATGCTGTGTGTGTGTGTGTGTGTGTGTGTGTGTGTGTGTGTGTGTGTGTGTGTGTGTGTGTGTGTGTGTGTGTGTGTGTGTGTGTGTGTGTGTGAACATGCGCGACAGCTTGGAGTGCTACTATGTGTAGTGGCTCTTTGGTCAAATACTTCAGAAAGGCTTTCAGTGTGTTCACTTCAGAGCAAGGTTGTGAAGGCAGCTCTGCAGACGTGTGGGGGATTAATACCAACAGGAGGGATGAGGGGGAAAGAGAGAGAATGAGACGAATGAGAGAGAGAGAGAGAGAGAGAGAGAGAGAGAGAGAGAGAGAGAGAGAGAGAGAGAGAGAGAGAGAGAGAAAGAGAAAGAGAGCAACATCCTGCTTTGGCAACATTGTAATGTATGCAGTCATGACAACAAAGCATTACTGAATTGAAATTGAATTGAGAGAGCGAGAAAGAGAGAGTGAGAGAGAGATTGAAAGGAAGTAGTTTTGGCAGGCTAAGTTACATCACACACATATACAGACGTATAAACATTGTATCCCAGCCTTGTTTCATTATCTCTATTTCTATATATATATCTCTCTGTCAAATGTACATACACACACACACACACACACACACACACACACACACACAGTCATGTTCGCACTGTGATAGAGATGCTGAGTATACCAGGCAAGGCTTGGCAGTGTACGTGCATCAGTGTGTGGAGGCTGAGGGAGGAGGAGGGCATACTACTCCTCATGACACCTCCTGGCAAAGACTGACAGACTGTGTAATGACTCTCTCTCACTTTATATCGATAGGGATTAGCGACAGGGAGAGGGCCTTAGCAGTGTGTGTGTGTGTGTGTCTGTGTGTGTGTTGGTGCATTAACATGTGTATGTGGGAATTTAGTGATGCAGACAGTGAAAAGGCGATTTAGAATATAAAAGAAAGACAAGGATGGGGAGAAATGAGAAGGGGGAGAAAAGAGTGAGCGTGTGAGAGATTAGAAGAGAGTAGAGAAGAGATGGTGATGAAGAGACAGATAGAGAAAGAGAGGGAGAGCAGTGACTCAAACTGCAGTGCTCCCGTTAGGTCTGTGCAGTTTGGTTCAGATCAAATATTCCACAAACTTAATAAAGAAAAAATCTTAAATTGATCCTAGTAAGAAATTAACCACTGTGTCAGTTTAAAGACATTTATAAGAGGAAATACCATCTTTCTGTTCATGATAAAAAAATTATTTTGTTCCACTTGTTAAAACCACTTTGGCGTTTCGGAAGTTTTAAGACCACAAACCCCCAGAATCGCCACAAACCCACAACGACTTCATCAATGAGCTAATCAATGTTCATCAAACATGGGCAGGGAGGGAAGTGTCTGTTGAGATGAGAGAGGGAAAAAAAATCTCAGTAACTGACAATTTAACTTTTCCCCCGTAAGCTAATACTTCCTGTGAAGGAGGTGCAGCTTAAGAAACCATCCCTAAGAGTATTCTGCGGGCTCCACAGGCCTACATAATTTATAGTTTAACACAGTAAATGAATTGGAAACATGAATACACTTAGAAAAATATATCCCCATGTGAAAGGGAAAGCAAACTGTAATTCAAGGCCTGCACACACTGGGCTATTTTAGTCTGCCTTGTGTCACATGGTTGAGTCACAGACAAATGTCTTGTGTTGTGACTAAAACCCTAGGGCCTGCACCTTTTTGCCCCATCTTGGCTCTTCCAGTGTGACATGGTCAACATCTGCTGATGGGATGCAGTTGTCGGCTCCGATAACGTTTTGGCTATGGCATCTGGCTAACAGCGGTCTATTCCATTGCCTACTAACACAGGGATCCTGGTTCGAATCCCCGTGTTGCCTCCAGCTTGGTCGGGCATCCCTACAGACACAATTTACCATGTCCGCGGGTGGGAAGCCAGATGTGGGTCTGTGTCCTGGTCGCTGCATTAGCACCTCCTCTGGTCGGTCAGGGCGCCTGTTCAGGGGGGAGGGGGAACTGGGGGGGGATAGCATGATCCTCCCATACACTCCATCCCCCTGGCGAAACTCCTCACTGTCAGGTGAAAAGAAGCGGCTGGCGACTCCACATGTACCAGAGGAGGCATGTGGTAGTCTGCAGCCCTCCCCGGATCGGCAGAGGGGGCGCAGCAGTGACCGGGGCGGCTTGGGAGAGTGGGGTAATTGGCCAGATACAAGTGGGGAGAAAAATGGGGGGGGGGGTCCAAAAAAAGAAAAAAAGTTTTTGGCTGAATTTTCTAATTTGGCTCCACTTCCGAGCCGATCTTACTGACTGACCAATGGGAAAATGAGCGGCATGGGAAGGGCGTTGTGCTGGTATGTGGGATGTGCAGGTAAACACAGGAGTCCAAACAGCCAGCTTCAATCACATCCTCAAAGAGGAAGCACTGTTTGAAAAAGAAATAACGAAAGGAGAATTGTGAAGCTGAGGCAACAGCATGAGGCTCTCCATGATGTTTTATGTCAAGAATATCACAGCAAGCAACAACAACAACAAAAAGGGGCTTCTCTTTGAAAACATGATCTTAGAGACCATATTGTCCTCTCCTACCGAGCCATGATCAAGTCCAAACCCTCCTTTTCTGCTTTGGTTTCTCCTAACAAAGCACTGCCAGCATCACAGCAACAGCTTGGTGTTGTCCCACCATACGTCACAGAGACGCGTTGCTCCGCTTCCGTAGGCTGACGTAGCATCGCAAGCTAATCGCACAGTGTGTTATCAAAATGTATGTGCCATCGCACAATCTGGCCAGGCTGATCTCAAGATTTTCATTCCATCACAGCACACAGTGATGAAATAATAAAAAGACTCTTTCTGTTCGGAGTGTCCGGGTAGCGTAGCGGTCTATTCTGTTGCCTACCAAGATGGGGCTCGCCAGTTCAAATCCCTGTATTTACTCCAGCTTGGTCGGGCGTCCCTACAGACACAACTGGCTGTCTGCGGGTGGGAAGCCGGATGTGGGTATGTGTCCTTGTCACTAGGTCTGGGCACCTCTTCCCCCCGAACAGGTGCCTCGAACAGCTGGAGGGGGAACTGGTGGGAATAGTGTGATCCTCCCACGTGCTACGTCCCCCTGGCGAAACTCCTCAGTCAGGTGAAAAGAAGCGGCTGGCGACTTCATGTGGATTGGAGGAGGAGGGGGCGGAGCAGCGACTGGGACGGCTCGGAAGAGTGGGGTGATTGGCCAAGTACAGTTGGGGAGAAAAAGGGGAAAAAATCCACACAAAAAAAAGGACACTTTCTGTTGTACAGTGTGAGCAAGGCTTTACTCATATGGTAGGTAGTCTGCTTTGAAGACGGACTCATCTGTTCACCTCTGCTTTGAAATATGGACGACTGGGTTGAAATCAACTGGTGTTCCTCATTTTTTTCTTCAAAATTGAGAGTTTCAAAGACCAACAGCAAATAACTTTTCTTTAACGATTTTCTCTCATTTTCTCGTTTCTTTTATCTCTCTTTATTTTTTTTATTTTTCCCAAGTTACAGTCAAGACGGTGTCTGGTTCCAGCAGCTGTCAGCATCCCCCACAGTTTACGCCGGAGTTGAGAGAATCTTGTTCCATAATGAGTCAAACACAACTAGAAGAATCCAACACCTACTCAGACAAAGTAACTGCTCAACTGAAACTCCCTGTGGAGTGTCATCAGAGTTAGCTCAAGACGTTTTTCTTACCACCTAGAAAGAGTCTCACACACACACACAGAGATTTATTGTGTGTATAGAAAGGCCTTCAGGGAACTCACCCCTCTTGAACTTTTCCATATTTTGTTGCCAATACACCTCCACATTTTAACGCATTGAAATGTTTTCATCATCACGTCAATAAAGTCAGCTTAATTATTAAGGGAAAAAAAAAGACTTCCTCACATCACACACACGCGCGCACACACGTCCAAACATAGTGCAACCTTACAGTTATTGCTCCGTTTCCCAGTCCTCAGTTGAGCTACAGCTGTTCAATTTTATTTTCCCACTTGACATACTTGTTTCTATGAAAATAGCTCTCATAATTATACAAACAGCCCCCCCCAATAAATAAACAAACAAACAATATTCCACATCAATGTTATTGTCAGTAAGTAGCAGGTTGCATTGTGGGTTCAGCTGAGCCTCAGGTAGATAACAGGCTGGAGGGAGACTGATGGATGGAGAGATGAATGGAAAGTGGAAGGGAAGGAGTGGCATCAGAAAGCTGTGTGAGGGGGCTTTATTTGTGGCGAAAAGCTAACTTGGTCCTGTATGCGTACACATTCTAGCACATACACGCATACAATCGCACACAGGTGCACCAACACAAGTGCACAAACTTGTATACATTGACCTAGGAATGCAAAAAAAAAAAACTTGTGTAGGAAGTTAGATGGAGGAGTAAGGTTAAATTAAATTGCTCCCCAAAACTAATTTATTTGCAACATTTTTGATCAGTTAGATCTTCCTCAGGCCAGACTGATCGAAACCTTGCGAATAAATTAGCTTTTGGGAGCAATTTAGTGTGCAAACTTTACTCCTTCATTCTAGTTTTGTAAATGTTGTCTTGCACCTCAATAATATTTTCTGGGTGTGCACACGACTGGTTCCTCTTATACAGGAAGTTACACACAACACGTCATCAAAAGTATGGAAACATCATGTCAACATACATACACATATAAACACATAATAAGCATGCGTTAATATAACCTCATGACACACACACACACACACACACACACACACACACTCCCTCGCCAATGAATCTGTTTATGTTTGACGCATGTTTCTGTTGAATTATAAATGTCCATATGGGACAGATTAGGGCTGAGGAGCAGCAGAAGGCAAAGACGAGACGAAAGGGGAGGAATGGAGAGGAGCAGCAGAAGGCAAAGACAAGAGGAAAGGGGAAGAATGGAGAGGAGGAGCAGAAGGAGGCAGACAGATGCTTGTAAATAGGTAATCCTTATCACACTTTGCCTCAACCTATAAACTGTCAAAGGTAATCAGATGAGATGAACGGCTGGGAGGAGAGGGAGAGGGGAGGAGAGGAGAGGGAAAGTGAGGAATGACGAGCAGGGGAGAAGGAAGTGGAGGGCAAGAGAGGGATGGGGAGAGGGTTGTTAAGGAGAGCGAGGGAGAATGGCAGGAGACAGGAGACAAAGATAGGGGGGAAGGCAGAGTGACAAGAGAGGATGGATGGAGGGAGAACGGTAAAGGTTGGTGGAGGGGTGAGAGGAAGGGTGCAAAGGGGGAGTGGAGGAAGCAGAGGACAGGAGAGGGAAAAATAAGGAAAAATAATTTGGATAGAGGAGAGAAGAGGAGAGGAGTCAGAGGGAAAGGTAAGGCTAGAAGAGAAGTATGAGAGAGGAAAGAATGATAGGGAAAATAGGAGTAAAGAAAAAAGAGGATCAATACCAGAAAGGAACAGGAGGACTAAAGGGGCAGGGGGGGGGCACACTACACTTTGATTTTCCATTGATTTCAATTCAAATGATTGCAGATAGCAGAGAAAAGGTGTCCGCATCCGTCCGTGAAGAATTTTTGTCGCTTGACTCCAAAGTTCGTGATGGACTCCATCACTCTCATGATCTCACAACATCTGGCGTTTTATGATTTTAATTTGACAGATTACAAAATGGACTCCTAAAAAGAGGCTGTAAAGGTTGCTGTGTTGTGGGAAATGGCAGCAGATAGTAGACATATCCTATTATTAAGTTTCTTTTATTAATCCCCTTGGGGACATTCAGTTACTGTAGATAAACCCATCCTAGGTGTGATCTGTGTAGCTAGGAGTAGTGGGCTGCCACCTTCATGCAGCACCCAGGGACCAACTCCAGTTCTTTTTCCACTGCCTTGCTCAGGGGCACAGACAGGAGTATAAACCCTAACAAGCATGTTTCTTTTTGATGGTTGATGATATTACATTGATATTTTGTTGACATTTTAAGCATTAGCAGCTATATAGCTAGCACAGTGGCCCAGTGGTTAGCACTGTGGCCTCACAGCAAGAAGGCCCTGTGTTTGAACCCTAGGCCATCCCAGGTCCTTTCTGTGTGGAGTTTTCATGTTCTCCCCGTGTCTGCATGGGTTTCCTTCAGAGTGCTCCGGTTTCCTCCCACCATCAAAAAGAAATGCATGTGGGGCGTCTGGGTAGCGTAGCGGTCTATTCTGTTGCCTACCAACACGGGGATCCTGGTTCGAATCCCCATGTTGCCTTTGGCTTGGTCGATTGTCCCTTCAGACACAATTGGCTGTGTCTGCAGGTGGGAAGCCGGATGTGGGTATGTGTCCTGGTTGCTGCTCTAGCACCTCCTCTTGTCCGTCAGGGCGCCTGTTCAGGGGGGGAGGGGGAACTGGGGGGAATAGCATGATCCTCCCATGGCCTACATCCCCCTGGTGAAAGCCCTCACTGTTAAGTGAAAAGAAACGGCTGGCGACTCCACATGTATCAGAGGAGACATGTGGTAGTCTGCAACCTTCCCCGGATCGGCAGAGGGGGTGCAGCAGTAACCGGGATGGCTTGGAAGAGCGGGGTAATTGGCTGGATACAACTGGGATAAAAAGGGGTGAAAAAAAATCCTCAAAAAAAAAAAAGACATGCGTGTTAGGGTTGATACTCCTGTCTGGGCCCCTGAGCGAGGCAATGGAAAGATGAACTGGAGTTGGTCCCCAGGTGTTGCAGCTGCCCACTGCTCCTAGCTACACAGCTAGGATGAGTTACATGCAGAGGATGAATTTTGTTGTATGCTTGCTTACAAGGACAAATAAAGTGTCTTTCTTTCTTTCTAACTGGTTAGCTTTTAGCGTCCTCCTCGATATCACATCAGGTTATGTCCATGTCCATCATGGGCAACGAAATTATTCTGGTTGCATCAGTGGTAAAGTGACTGCCCATGATTGTGGAATTAGAGGTGGGAGCGAAAGAGCAAAGTAAGAGGGGAAGAAGAGGAAGGTGTACAGGGAGGAGGAGAGGAAGCAAGGGAGCGTTGAAGAGGACATGACGAGAAGCTGGCAGATAATTCACTGCGCATAAGGGATCCCAACATGGAAACATCTCCGTGTTTGGCAGATGTCCACAGTAAAGTGTGGACAAATCCGCCCCTCTACAGTGCCAGACCAGATCTGTGTGGATGCGAGTAGCATCTTATTCTCAGGAAGTCTGGGTCAGTCTCTGAAACTGAAGGAAAATCTTTTGTTTCAAAAGGCCAATTCGAGTTCAACCTTACAAAAAATAAAGAGACAGAGCCCGTTTTACTCATATTTAAGGTTCAGTTCTGGGTACTCCCCAGAGTTCTCCGTTGTAATGAAGATGGCAGAGAGACAGTAAAGAAATTTAAAAAAATGAAATCCCTGAGGGCCTGTTAAACATTTTCTCAAGGAAATTAGCCTTTTTACAATCACAGCAAGCAAGATGGACAGTTTCCATTACCCGGCCCTTGTAATTAAAAGGATTTGTACTAATAGCAAATTTATCATAATTCCTGTTGGCTATCAAGTCCATGACAGGCTATTTCATCTCAGCACCATGTTTCATTTTCAAACCTTCAGGTTGGTGCTGCGTCTTTGCTTTTATGCCTAAACCCTTGTAATGATGTGGCAGCATAATCACACACACACAGGCTAACCCGTATCCACACACACACATACATACACAATCATGAAATGGTGACTAAAGGCCCACGATAAGAGCTGAACTGCATATTCGTGAGCGCATATATACTAATAAACATAGACAAGCCACATGCAAAAACATGTACAACCTTAACACTTACAAATTCTATCATCTCAAATGACATGATCTACTGCTCCTCCAACCAGGCAAAGGCCAAGGGATGATTACTAAAATGTAACGCACATAACTCTCTCTCACACACACAAGACTAACATATTTGATCAGAGACGCTCGCACAAAAAAAAGTATGCACACATATGAGACAAAAACTTGCACAGATCCACAGACACACACATAAGCACATGCTCACAAGCATAAAGACATTGCAATACTGTCCTCAAGGTGACATTACAGCAGCCTGTCACTACTCCGGAATTAAACTCAATTTTGACAAATAATTGTCGTTTTTAAAAAAAACGACCAGAGGTGAGAAGCTTTTTATCAAAGAGTTGGAATAAAAATCTTTATGGAAAAAAGACTGTTTTTAGAGAAGAGACTCAGTTGATGGAGCATGAAGAAACCATGCAGTGTGAGCTGGTTTGGTTGTAGTGATTTCTTGGCGCCAGGGTGTAGTTTGTGGTACTTAGGAAGACAGTGTGTGGTCACAACAGCACAGTGCAACAAATCGTTTGACATTAATGAAATTCTTTTCTGTGTTAAATGATGTCAGGCCACTGCAGAGCACGCTGAGCCAGCCTGACTGCCATCAGGTCGAAGGCGAATGCCGCCATCCGGGAGTGACAGTTATTGATTGAAGGTTTGGTGCAATTACATTCAAAGTTAAATTCGATTCAATATATTTTACAACAGTTACAATATAAATAATGATGAAAAAAACAACAAGACTGAGAATAAGAATAAGAATATGGAGCTGCCAGGGAAGAGGAAAAGAGGAAGGCCAAAGAGGAGGTTTATGGATGTGGTGAGGGAGGACATGCAGGTGGCTGGTGTGACAGAGGAAGATGCAGAAGACAGGAAGAAATGGATACAGATGATCCGCTGTGGCGACCCCTAACAGGAGCAGCCGAAAGTAGTAGTAGGGAAAAAGAATGTCCCTCTGCTGCTAATTTGCACACCCAACACATGTATTTGCTATTCATATATTTCCATAGTTATTCATGTATTTTTGTTCAAGATGCTCTTGGGTGTATTGATTGCTTTGTCTCTCCCTTTTGCCCTAATAATATTTATGATTCCTTAAGTTCGTGTGGTATGTGGTATTTGTAGCTAAAATGACCAATTTTACCTCTGAGGGTCATCACTTAAGTCAGTTTTGCGTCTATTTGAAGTGCGACTTAAGCACATCCTACCCGAACCAAACCAAACAACGCCAACCCTTTCCAAATCAAACTCAAACCATGATGTGCATACTTGAGATACGTTGTGTGATCTAGAGAAGACCATACTGAACAAGCAGCGCTGCATTCATAATCTTTCACTCTGTTGTTGGTCTAGTACTCACAAGCGATGATGTTGCCATAGCGATTCTTGTTTCGGTTCTCATCCTTCTTGGCCGTCTCCCAAGGAGCCGTCTGTCCCTCTGCCAGGCCCTGTATACACACACACAGACACACACACAATCAGAATAAATCTAATTCGCCCCTGTAAAACCATCAGTGGATGTAAACTAAAATGACAAAAAAATGTGACAGGTGCTCTCACACCCACTTCCACATAGACACACATATATTACAAACCAACAAACGGATGTCAAGGTATGAGCACAAACAAATATTTATGGATGCGCAGGACAGTGCCCAGAGGTCATACGATGACACATGGGCAGGCATAAGTTGAGATGACAATATGAATATTTATGAAAGTATAATCAACTAAACTTTCTGACAGGACAGACTCGGTGCCATTTGGTGCACCCAGAGCATAATTACAGAAATAGCTGAGGAGGAGGACACTGCTTTGTGAGAGTGCTGTAACATTAATTGCGAAGTCATATCTAATTTTTCAGTTAATGGGCAGTAAAAAAAATGATCCTTTTGAAATGAAGTCAGTTCAATGTGACCTTAAAACAAAAGTTATTTTCAGTCTCTTATGTGTAGTCACTACAGTACCGCGGCTTGCTGGAAACAGTGTCTGATATGTGATGTTTTATTTCACAAGTCAATGAATCCATTTTGGATGTGTATCCCTTACTTAAGCGGACCAAACAATATTGATGAAATATAGATGAGTTTGACAAGTTTACCTTTAAAACCACAACAGCTTAAACATGTTATATATGATTGAGCAAATGTCATATTTAAAAATTCATGATATCTCATTTAGTAAAGGAAGAAAATGTCTCTATGGAATAAATTATAGAAATGAAATACATCAGTGAGTGCATGTACTATTAGCATTTTACACTGAGTAAAAAAAAATGGTATGGTTGTTTAGTTGGTTTTTTTTTTACTATGATTTTCTAAGACTAACATTTAGAGACAGATAGACAGAGCAAGAGGAGGGATTTAAAATAGAAGAATTATCTGCAGTATCCATGCAAACCCAGCCACTGAGGATGCACAAGCCAGTGCATCCTTAGTGCCGGTCCCAAGCCCGGACAAATGGGGAGGGTTGCGTCAGGAAGGGCATCCGGCGTAAAATCTTTGCCAAATCAAATATGCGGATCATAAATAACACTTACATACCGGATCGGTCGAGGCCCAGGTTACCAACGACCGCCACTGGTACTGTTAACCAGCAGGGTGTCGGTGGAAACTATGCTACTGTTGGGCGAAGGAGAAGGAGAGGGGGAAAGCATGTCCAGAGGCAGCTAGAGAGGAGGAAGGGTAGGCATGTGGAGGTGAGAGTTGGAACTTTGAATGTTGGCACTATGACTGGTAAAGGGAGAGAGCTGGCTGACATGATGGAAAGAAGAAAGGTAGGCATACTGTGTGTGCAAGAGACCAGGTGGAAGGGGAGTAAGGCCAGGTGTATCGGAGGTGGGTTCAAACTCTTCTACCATGTGAATGGGAGGAGTAATGGGGTATGGGTAATTCTGAAGGAAGAGTATGTCAAGAGCGTGCTGGAGGTGAAGAGAGTGTCAGACAGAGTGATGAGTATGAAGCTGGAAATGGAAGGTTTATTGCTGAATGTTATCAGCGCATATGGCCCGCAAGTTGGGTGTGAGATGGATGAAAAAGAAGAATTCTGGAGTGAGTTGGACGACATGGTGGAGAGGGTACCCAAGGAGGAGAGAGTGGTGATTGGAGCGGACTTCAATGGACATGTTGGTGAAGGGAACAGAGGTGATGAGGAGGTGATGGGAAGGTATGGAGTCAAGAAGAGAAATGTGGAAGGACAGATGGTGGTCGATTTTGCGAAAAGGATGGAAATGGCTGTGGTGAATACATATTTCAAGAAGAGGGAGGAACACAGGGTGACGTACAAGAGTGGAGGAAAGTGCACACAGGTGGACTATATCTTATGTAGAAGGCGCCATCTAAAAGGGATTGGAGACTGCAAGGTGGTGACAGGGGAGAACGTAGCTAGGCAGCATCGGATGGTGGTCTGTAGGATGACTTTGGAGACCAAGAAGAGGAAGCGAGTGAAGACACAGCCGAAGATCAAATGGTGGAAGTTGAAGAAGGTAGACTGTTGTGTGGAGTTCAGGCAGGAGTTAAGACAGGCACTGGGTGGTAGTGAAGTGTTGCCAGATGGCTGGACAACCACTGCAGAAATAGTGAGGGAGACAGCTAGGAAGGTACTTGGTGTGTCATCAGGACAGAGGAAGGAAGACAAGGAGACTTGGTGGTGGAATGAGGAAGTACGGCAAATTATACGGAGGAAAAGGTTGGCAAAGAAGAAGTGGGATAGTAAGAGAGATGAAGAAAGTAGACAGGAGTACAAGGAGATGCAGTGTAAAGCAAAGAGAGAGGTGGCAAAGGCAAAGGAAAAGGCGTATGGTGAGTTGTATGACAGGTTAGACACTAAGGAAGGAGAAAAGGACTTGTACCGATTGGCTAGACAGAGGGACCAAGCTGCAAAGGATATGCAGCAAGTTAGGGCGATCAAGGATAGAGATGGAAATGTGCTGACAAGCGAGGAGAGTGTGCTAAGAAGGTGGAAGGAATACTTTGAGGGGCTGATGAATGAAGAAAATGAGAGAGAGAAGGTTGGATGATGTAGGGATAGTGAATCAGGAAGGTCAGTGGATTAACAAGGAGGAAGTGAGGGCAGCTATGAAGAGGATGAAGAGTGGAAAGGCAGTTGGTCCTGATGACATACCTGTGGAGGCATGGAGATGTTTAGGAGAGATGGCAGTGGAGTTTTTAACTAGATTGTTTAACACAATCCCGGAAAGTGAGAGGATGCCTGAGGAGTGGAGAAGAAGCATACTAGTACCAATTTTCAAGAACAAGGGCGATGTGCAGAACTGTAACAACTACAGAGGTATAAAGTTGATCAGCCACAGCATGAAGATTTGGGAAAGAGTAATAGAAGCTAGGTTAAGAGGAGAGGTGATGATCAGCGAGCAGCAGTATGGTTTCATGCCACGAAAGAGCACCACAGATGCGATGTTTGCTTTGAGAATGTTGATTGAGAAGTATAGAGAAGGCCAGAAAGAGTTGCATTGTGTCTTTGTAGATTTAGAGAAAGCTTATGACAGAGTGCTGAGAGAGGAGGTGTGGTATTGTACGAGGAAGTCAGGAGTTGCAGAGAAGTATGTAGGAGTGGTGCAGGATACGTATGAGGGAAGTGTGACAATGGTGAGGTGTGCGGTTGGAATGACAGATGGGTTCAGGGTAGAGGTCGGATTACATCAAGGATCGCCTCTGAGCCCTTTCTTGTTTGCAATGGTGATGGACAGGTTGACGGACAAGATCAGGCAGGAGTCTCCATGGACGATGATTTCGCGGATGACATTGTGATCTGTAGCGAGAGTAGGGTGCAGGTTGAGGAGAGCCTGGAGAGGTGGAGGTATGCACTGGAGAGAAGAGGAATGAAAGTCAGTAGGAGCAAGACGGAATACCTATACGTGAATGAGAGAGAGGACAGTGGAATGGTCAGAATGCAAGGAGTGGAGGTGACAAAAGAATTTGAGTTTAAATACTTGGGGTCAACTGTCCAAAGTAACGGGGAGTGCAGCAGAGAGGTGAAAAAGAGAGTGCATGCAGGGTGGAGTGGGTGGAGAAGAGTGTCAGGAGTGATTTGCGACAGAAGGGTACCAGCAAGAGTTAAAGGGAAAGTTTACAAGATGGTTGGGAGACCAGCTATGTTATATGGTTTGGAGACAGGGGCACTGACGAATTGACAGGAGGCGGAGCTGGAGGTGGCAGAGTTGAAGATGCTAAGATTTTCACTGGGAGTAACAAAGAAGGACAGGATAGGAACGATTATATTAGAGGGACCGCTCAGGTTGTACGGTTTGGAGACAAAGCAAGAGAGGCAAGATTGAGATGGCTTGGACATGTGTGGTGGAGAGATGCTGAGTATATTGGGAGAAGGATGCTGAATATGGAGCTGCCAGGGAAGAGGAGAAGAGGAAGGCCGAAGACGAGGTTTATGGATGTGGTGAGGGAAGACATGCAGGTGGCTGGTGTGACAGAGGAAGACGCAGAAGACAGGAAGACATGGAAACAGATGATCTGCTGTGGCGACCCCTAACGGGAGCAGCCGAAAGTAGTAGTAGAGATCTGCAGTATCCATGCAGGATAGGTCCAGTGTATGTAAATGCATGAATGGGGATTTCTATAATGAGTACAACTGTATAAATTCATTATAAAGTAAGACTTTCATTTTAGGAACGACCTCCTTTGAGTCCTCAGAACAAATACATTTATGTTGGGCTTTCAGAGAATACCTCTTATAGACAGCACACACACATATCCATCCATTATCCAAACTGCTTATCCTACTCAGGGTCGCAGGGATGCTGGAGCCTATCCCAGTAGTCATTGGGCAGCAGGCGGCGAGACACCCTGGACAGGCCACCAGGTGTGGGGCAATATATATATATATATATATATATATATATATATATATATATATATACATACACTACCGTTCAAAAGTTTGGGATCACCCAAACAATTTTGTGTTTTCCATGAGAAGTCACACTTATTCACCACCGTATGTTGTGAAATGAATAGAAAATAGAGTCAAGACATTGACAAGGTTAGAAATAATGATTTGTATTTGAAATAAGATTTTTTTTACATCAAACTTTGCTTTCGTCAAAGAATCCTCCATTTGCAGCAATTACAGCATTGCAGACCTTTGGCATTCTAGCTGTTAATTTGTTGAGGTAATCTGGAGAAATTGCACCGCACGCTTCCAGAAGCAGCTCCCACAAGTTGGATTGGTTGGATGGGCACTTCTTGCATACCATACGGTCAAGCTGCTCCCACAACAGCTCAATGGGGTTCAGATCTGGTGACTGCGCTGGCCACTCCATTACCGATAGAATACCAGCTGCCTGCTTCTGCTCTAAATAGTTCTTGCACAATTTGGAGGTGAGTTTAGGGTCATTGTCCTGTTGTAGGATGAAATTGGCTCCAATCAAGCGCTGTCCACTGGGTATGGCATGGCGTTGCAAAATGGAGTGATAGCCTTCCTTATTCAGAATCCCTTTTACCCTGTACAAATCTCCCACCTTACCAGCACCAAAGCAACCCCAGACCATCACATTACCTCCACCATGCTTAACAGATGGCGTCAGGCATTCTTCCAGCATCTTTTCATTTGTTCTGCGTCTCACAAACGTTCTTCTTTGTGATCCAAACACCTCAAACTTGGATTCATCCGTCCACAACACTTTTTTCCAGTCTTCCTCTGTCCAATGTCTGTGTTCTTTTGCCCATCTTAATCTTTTTCTTTTATTGGTCAGTCTCAGATATGGCTTTTTCTTTGCCACTCTGCCCTGAAGCCCAGAATCCCGCAGCTGCCTCTTCACTGTAGATGTTGACACTGGTGTTTTGCGGGTACTATTTAATGAAGATGCCAGTTGGGGACCTGTGAGGCGTCTGTTTCTCAAACTAGAGACTCTAATGTACTTATCTTCTTGCTCAGTTGTGCAACGTGGCCTCCCACTTCTTTTTCTACTCTGATTAGAGCCTGTTTGTGCTGTCCTCTGAAGGGAGTAGTACACACCGGTGTAGGAAATCTTCAATTTCTTAGCAATTTCTCGCATGGAATAGCCTTCATTTCTAAGAACAAGAATAGACTGTCGAGTTTCAGATGAAAGTTCTCTTTTTCTGGCCATTTTGAGCGTTTAATTGACCCCACAAATGTGATGCTCCAGAAACTCAATCTGCTCAAAGGAAGGTCAGTTTTGTAGCTTCTGTACCGAGCTAAACTGTTTTCAGATGTGTGAACATGATTGCACAAGGGTTTTCTAATCATCAATTAGCCTTCTGAGCCAATGAGCAAACACATTGTACCATTAGAACACTGGAGTGATAGTTGCTTGAAATGGGCCTCTATACACCTATGTAGATATTGCACCAAAAACCAGACATTTGCAGCTAGAATAGTCATTTACCACATTAGCAATGTATAGAGTGTATTTCTTTAAAGTTAAGACTAGTTTAAAGTTATCTTCATTGAAAAGTACAGTGCTTTTCCTTCAAAAATATGGACATTTCAATGTGATCCCAAACTTTTGAACGGTAGTGTATATACACACTCACCGGCCACTTTATTAGGCACACCTGTCCAACTGCTCGTTAACGCAAATTTCTAATCAGCCAATCACATGGCAGCAACTCAATGCATTTAGGCATGTAGACATGGTCAAGACGATCTGCTGCAGTTCAAACCAAGCATCAGAATGGGGAAGAAAGGTGATTTAAGTGACTTTGAACGTGGCATGGTTGTTGGTGCCAGACGGGCTGGTCTGAGTATTTCACAAACTGCTGATCTACTGGGATTTTCACACACAACCATCTCTAGGGTTTACAGAGAATGGTCCGAAAAAGAGAAAATATCCAGTGAGCGGCAGTTCTGTGGGCGAAAATGCCTTGTTGATGCCAGAGGTCAGAGGAGAATGGCCAGACTGGTTCGAGCTGATAGAAAGGCAACAGTAACTCAAATAACCACTCATTACAACCAAGGTATGCAGAAGAGCATCTCTGAACGCACAACACGTCGAACCTTGAGGCAGATGGGCTACAGCAGCAGAAGACCACACCGGGTGCCACTCCTGTCAGCTAAGAACAGGAAATTCGCACAGGCTCACCAAAATTGGACAATAGAAGATTGGAAAAACGTTGCCTGGTCTGATGAGTCTCGATTTCTGCTGCGACATTTGGATGGTAGGGTCAGAATTTGGCGTCAACAACATGAAAGCATGGATCCATCCTGCCTTGTATCAACGGTTCAGGCTGGTGGTGGTGGTGTAATGGTGTGGGGGATATTTTCTTGGCACACTTTGGGCCCCTTAGTACCAATTGAGCATCGTGTCAACGCCACAGCCTACCTGAGTATTGTTGCTGACCATGTCCATCCCTTTATGACCACAGTGTTCCCATCTTCTGATGGCTACTTCCAGCAGGATAACGTGCCATGTCATAAAGCTCGAATCATCTCAGACTGGTTTCTTGAACATGACAATGAGTTCACTGTACTCAAATGGCCTCCACAGTCACCAGATCTCAATCCAATAGAGCACCTTTGGGATGTGGTGGACCGGGAGATTCGCATCATGGATGTGCAGCCGACAAATCTGCAGCAACTGCGTGATGCTATCATGTCAATATGGACCAAACTCTCTGAGGAATGTTTCCAGTACCTTGTTGAATCTATGCCACGAAGGATTAAGGCAGTTCTGAAGGCAAAAGGGGGTCCAACCTGGTACTAGCAAGGTGTACCTAATAAAGTCGCCAGTGAGTGTATATGTGTGTGTATGTGTGTGTGTGTGTGTGTGTGTGTGTGTGTATGTATGTATGTATGTATGTATGTATGTATGTATGTATGTATGTATGTATGTATGTATTGCATTTTAGGAACTGAAGAAGAGACTATTTGACTCTTTGTAGGGTACACACAAGGCTGTACAGGGTTCAAAGTTCAGAAATATAAACTGGGGCTAAACCACTGACTGCTTTATAGGTGATAAGTAAAGTCTTCAAATCTGTCCTGAATTCTTATAGAAGTCAGTGCAGGAGGGCTACAGTAGGGCTGATGTCCCTAGCTAATGCAAACTGATTTAGCTGTAACTGGGATGAGAGTTTTATGACCGAATAAAGAGAATTACGATGGTCCCGTCAAGAAGAAATGAAAGCCCGGATCACCTTTTCCAGGTCTGCAGTGCAACTGCAAAGATATTTCCTAGTTGAAGAAAACCTGACTGAAAACTTCATTCACCTCAGTGTCGAAGTCTAGATCAGAGCCAAAGAGAAAACCAAGAAGACAAGTGATACATACCCTTGGTCTTAAAGGTGGTGAGAGTCCAGCGGGCCAAACAGAATGACCTCTCTTGCCTTTGTTCAGTTTTAGACAGATATGTGATGTCTAGCAATTAAAACCAGCAAGACGGCGATTGAAAGACACAAGGCCACCAGGGTCCTTTGGTTTCCCAGGCAGATAAAGTTGTGTGTCAGTGTAACTATGGAGGCACACATCGTAGTTCCAGATTAGGAGTATTTATGGACTAAAACAGGATCCAGAATGAAATTGTGGGGCACACCATAGGTAATATCTGTAGGTGGGAGAGGAACTACCTATTTTGGTGAGGAAGGTTGGATTTAAAAGATCATTTGCCATCTTTATAAAAGCATTTTTCTTTTTTGTTTTTGCTATGAAGTGACCTATAAACAATGAAAATGATCAAGAATGTTGTTATCAGGCATCCGGGTGGTGTGGCGGTCTATTCCATTGCCTACCAACACAGGGATTGATTGCCAGTTCGAATCCAGCAATCCGGGGATTGCCGGATTCGGCTTGGTCAGCTTGCCCGACCAAGCCAGAGGTAACACGGAGATTCGAACCAGGAAACAGAATAGACTGCTACGCTACCTGGACGCCCCCCTCCCCCTGCATTCACTTTTACGGGCACATAGATACTCACAAATGCACATGCAACCTACTGTGTGAGTGTGGGTGTATGATCGCTGACAGGCCCATGTTAAGCGATCAAACACCGACTCCCCAAAGTTGCCATATGGATGCTGGACTATTTTAGAATGATGGATTAACACATTTTAAACAGTCACACACTTTCACATTCAAAGAGCCCCCCCTCCCATCTATCTATCTATCTATCTATCTATCTATCTATCTATCTATCTATCTATCTATCTATCTATCTATCTATCTATCTATCTATCTATCTATCTATCCATCAAATTACACACACTGACAAACATATAGGTTGGCGGTAGGAACTGTATAGAAAGATCATGATAATTGTGAATATCATTCTCTTCTTTTCCATGTAATAAGCTGCGATCAGACATGCACTTTGCAATGCTAGGCCTAAAAAATGCTTCTTCTGACACACTGGCTAGCTTTACTAGCTTAGTAGGAAACTTATGTGAGCGTGTACATTTTGCTTTCTGTTCTGCTGTTTGAAATGATAAAGGAATATATAATTATATGGTTTGTTAACTCAATGGTAAAGCAATGCTTAACGGAGTAAACCAATTTAGTTACTCTCAATCACACGTGAGACATTTGTCGGCAATACAAATGAATGCAACCTGCACAACTGTACAAGTTTCTAGTGCTAAATGCAGGATAGATGCAGCAGGAATACTGCATCTCCAACACATTCTCACAGACAAAACCTTCACGCACAACTTATTCATAAAACTGCCAACGTTCTGTGGTTTTCCAAAATATGTTGACTTGGCAAAGCTTTGTCACATACCTACGATGTGTGTCAGCAATGTAACAAAAGTTTAGCCCTATTACATGTATATTATAAATAAGGTATTAGGTTAGAGACTGTTAAATTTATGCATGGCTTCGGTGTAGTTGAGGTCTTGTTCTTGGGAGACCAATCACCAGCATATGCCATATATGTTTTGGGGAGTCAATTTCTATTTTCCCGGTGTATTTCTGTTTCCCCCCATACACTGCACCTGCAACAACAACATGTGATTTGTTGCAGTTCTGTTTCATCAGGGCCCCTGGTTTCTGGTTTAGCATCATTGCACGAACACATCTCAAGTATCTGTGACCCGACGGACATCTTGTTGTAACTATAGTGATGGCCTCAGTCAGGGTTACAAGAAGTGTGAACTCATGCTTGCATTCATATTTAATGTGTTGATGCTGAATGTGGCTCTATAAGCAGTCACACAATACTAAACATTTGATATGTTGATGAAAAGCGTTGTCTGCACATAACATGTCTGTGAATGTTCTCATTCATCCAGGTCATGGTTATCCAAAGGAATTGAATCAAGTGCAACTGGACTTGGTATATATCCATGAAGACGTTTCGCCTCTCATCCAAGAGGCTTCATCAGTTCGTGCCTTTCTGACTAGACCAAGCTAGTCTGTCTGGCTGGTGATGAAACTCAGATATTTATCCTCTTTGGAGTCGTTATCAGAGCTATTGATGTGCATGGCTCTTTGTGATCCGATGTTTAGCAACATCAATGTTTAGCACATCAATAGTTTTGATAATGACGGGCGTGGCTAAACATCGCAACACAAAAGAGCCACGCATATCAATACCTCTGATAACGACGGGCGTTGCTAAACATCGGAACACAAAGAGTCATGCACATCAATAGCTCTGATAACGACTCCAAAGAGGATAAATATCTGAGTTTCATCACCAGCCAGTCAGACTAGCTTGGTCTAGTCAGAAAGGCACGAACTGAGGAAGCCTCTTGGATGAGAGGCGAAACGTCTTCACAGATATATACCAAGTCCAGTTGCACTTGATTCAATTCCTTTGGATCTGCACATAACAGAACGTTAGCCTTCGAAGTATTTTAGGAAGTGAAAATGTGTGGTATAAGTTTTGTCTGTGAGATAGGGTTGGCATCTCCAGTGGCATTTAGTACCTATGCAGCATTGGTGCAGGACACAGAAGTAGAAGGATGTAAGAGACATTCAAACAATTTGAATGAGCTGGAAAATAATATACATAGTTCTTTCAAAATAAGAACATATGACGGATGTCCAGGTGGCGTAGCGGTCTATTCTGTTGGCTACCGACACGGGGCTCGCCAGTTCAAATCCCTGTGTTACCTCCGGCTTGGTCGGGCGTCCCTACAGGCACAATTGGCCGTGTCTGCGGGTGGGAAGCTGGATGTGGGTATGTGTCCTGGTCACTGCACTGGCGCCTCCTCTGGTCGGTCAGGGCGCCTGTTCAGGGGGGAGGGGGAACTGGGGGGAATAGCGTGATCCTCCCACACGCTACGTCCCCTTGGTGAAACTCCTCGCTGTCAGGTGAAAAGAAGAGGCTGGTGACTCCACATGTATCGGAGGAGACATGTGGTCTGCAGCCCTCCCTGGATCAGCAGAGGAGGTGGAGAAGCGACTGGGACGGCTCGGAAGATAGGGGTAAAAGACAACACAGGATGTTTTAAGTGGGCAGAGAGTGATATCAGATAGTCCAGAAGTCTTCTCAGTCTACAACAGGATATTGGGAGTGACTCTGCTTCACTTTAGGGAGCAGAGAAGTGATTCCACAGATACTTGCGTGAACAATTTTTGAAACACAGGGAAAATTCCCTTGCTTTTGGTTGTGGCTCTTGAAAAATAGGCTCATCCTACTGTTGCGGTCAGTGGAAGTGTCCATGAAAATGTCCTCTGAATACCTAAAATGGCAGGTCTGATATGTGCCGTCTCGTCGGGGCCAGGCATGTTGACAGGATGGCTATTGTAAGCAGTAGGAGACTGTGGGGTTAATGAGGTCTAACAATGAAGGTCACAGCAGACAGAGGGGAACAGGTAGACACCGCATGGGGTCTGGTGGTGGACACACACACAAACACACACACACACACTTCAAAACATGAGTTAGCACAAAAGCGCCAACTACACATACTATGGTACATATATGTGTGCTATCATATACACTAAATTACACAAAGCCATAACATAAGCACACATGTACACACATTATGTACATATCAGACAAACACACAATTCTCTGCCCGATGCCATCAGTAAAAAGTGAATAGTGTAACAAGATAAGTGTACGTTTATGTGTCTGTATGTGTGTGTTTGAGTCTGTCTGCCGGTTTTTCAGTGATTTACACACAAAGAGGGCTGCTAATCTTCCTCTCCCAGTCTCTTCCTCTGCCAGTGTGGTTTAATGATGCTGTATTGGTATGATTTAAGAAAAAAATAAAATTAATTCAGAGTTACAGGTTCTTCTTATCCTCTTGGATATTTTTTCTGCTCCCAAATATCAATTCAAATCATCATCCACTGTCTTTCTCCATCCGTTTTAGCCCACTTATCTTTCGTTATTTTTTCAGTACATTCCTTCTCTCTTTCACTAGATTATTCTTTCTTTTGTTCTTTGAGGGTTTCCTTGCGTCACTTTATCTCCCTTCTGCTGTCTTTCCCTCTCAACCTTTCATTTATCTTGATTTTCTCACTATCTTCTACACACTCTCTCTCTCTCTCTCTCTCTCTCTCTCTCTCTCTCTCTCTCTCTCTCTCTCTCTCTCTCTCTCTCTCTCTCTCTCTCTCTCTCTCACACACACACATACACACACACACACACAGAATAGAATAGAATATATCAAATTTGCTTTCCCCTAAACGTATCAGTGGGTATAAACCAAAATGACAGGGGGCAAATGAAAACATAACGTATGGCATCACAAAAGAACCATTTTCAACATGCACGCATACTAGCTAATAGAAAATATTCATTCATATGGGGGAGTTAAGAGAGTGGGAGCCAGACAAAGGGAGGAGGGGGGCAAGCAAAAGTAAGGGAGTAAGAGGGAGACATATTTTAAAGAGGTGTGAGTGAGTGAGTGTGTGAGAGAGAGAGAGAGAGAGAGAGAGAGAGAGAGAGAGAGAGAGAGAGAGAGAGAGAGAGAGTGTGAGAGAGTGTGTGAGAGTGTAACAAACAGAGAGGGGGGAGGTAAATAGAGATGCTGGGGAAATGTCTTCCTCTATTTGTTCTCCTGACTAACTGCCTGTCTCTTCCTTTCAATGTCTCTCTCATCTTCGCCACTCCCCATGACCACACAATCCTGAGCCCCATCCACAATAACGGCAGCAAGGAAGAAGGGAGGGAAGGCTCAAGGGAGGGAGAGAGAGCGAGAGAGGAAATTAACAAACAAGTGAAACAATATCAAGGCAAAAGGACGAGGGACGAGGGGATAGTGGGAGGAAGAAGAGCCCATAAGAAAGAGAGGGAGACAATGCATATCAATGGACCGATGAAACAGGGAAGAGAGAAAGAGAGAAATCAGTGTGGGGAAGACTGACCGGAGGGAGGGGACTGAAGCAAGATTGGCTGAAACAAAGACAGGACCTAAAAAAAATGTGTGTGTGTGTGATGGATTCTCCTCCAAAGAGCACAACAGTCAGCCAGAGTGAGGAGGACCGAAGGAAAGATGGAAAGAATGTGACAGGGATAAGATGATAAGATAAGATGAAAAGGGCAGGAGGGGGTGAGAAAGGGACAGGATGAAAGTGAGAGGGAGGATTTTTAAAATGATAGACATGAGAGATAGAGATGGAATATGTGAAAGAGTTGGAAGATGGAATGACGGTGAACAGAAATGAATTTTCCAATAAAAGGGAGAAATAGGACAAAGAAACAAAAATAAATAAATAAAAGGCTAAAAGTAAAAGAGGGAAAAGCAAGAAGGATAAGAACAGAGAAACTGAGAGAGAGTGCAAGCGAGAGAGTGAAACAGAGAGCAGAGAGAGAGAGCCAGAGTGTGTGAGAGAGAGAGAGAGAGAGTGAGAGAGGGAGGGAGGGAGGGGGAGAGAGAGAGCCAGAGAGGAAGACAGAGAGAGCCAGAGTGAGAGAGCAAGAGAGAGCGAGAGAGAGAGAGCGACAGAGAGAGAGAGACTGACAGTGGGTGGCCTGTCAGGTTGCCCTTTCATTGATATGAGAGAGCTGCCAGGCCCCAGTGTGTTAACCTGTAAAGCAGCTCTATTCCATTAGGCTGCAGCAGCACAGACCTAGCAGGGATGAATTTATCTGCAACCCAGAGACACCCAAAAGAAAGAAAGAAAGAAAGACTAGCAGGTACAAGCAGATATAAGAAAGAAAGTATGCAAAGAAAAATAAGACTGACGGAAACAAACGCAAAAAGAAAGAAAAAATTAACGATATCAGAGATGAACAAAAGAAAGCAATAAAGCAATTGCAATGAAACAGGAAAGAACAACTCATGGGTAGAGTGGCTCTAAACAACTGAGAGTCATGAAAATTGCGGAGGATGGTTTTCTGATAATGATTCATTCCTGCAGCACCCTGTTTGCTTGGCAGTTCATCAATATTAATGTGGTTTGGGATTAATAATTGATTAAATTGTCACTTCCCCTCATAAGACCAAATCCAGTTCCGTAATTCTGAGCTGCAAAACAACGGCAGAGAAAGACAGAGCGACAGAGAGAGAGATAGGAAGACAAGGAGGTTATGGATTTGTTCGTGAAAGAGTTACTACCCTGCTTGTGTTTGTTCTGTACATGCCTGTGGCCAAGCGTGTGTATATGTACTGTAAGTTTCTGTAGTCTATATCCATGTCTGAGTTAGCATTAACATTTATGTATTTTGTCTAAGTTTGTGAATATTTGTGTGTGTGTTTGGGGGGGGGGGTGCACCTGATGACTATCGGTATGTATGAGTATAGCTGAAAATGCATAAAAATGTGTGCACCCAACTGTGAGTTTTTTTTACACAGCCTTTTCAAGGCGGGAACATTGCACCATTAAGCCACCTCACCATTCTGTGTAAAAGGTATGAAGACAGCATGGGGGGGGGGTGTCACTGTTGTTCCGGCAGCTGGCAGGACGGGACAGCCGACTCTGTTGTATTACACGTTGTGACGCCTCTGCTTGCAGATCACTGGCATGCCGCATATGTAAAACCACCCACTGGGGCGCGAGCATGCCGCCTTTGTTTGGCTCAGTGTAAAAAAAACAAAGCCGGCACAAAGACGAGTCTTCGTTACGCCGTTATTGGGGGATCTCTGTGTAAAACCGCCTTGCGTGTATGTGTGGGGGGGGCATGCTGCATGTGCTCTACCTCATACTCTTCCTTAAAACCATAGCCCTGTCCACATTTCATCTGAGTGATGTGCTGGAGGAGGTCAGCCACACGGATAGCAGGCTGGAACTGGCCTGCCTGGAACTGACCTGGAGGGAGAGCGAGCAAGTGAGAGAGAGAGAGACAGAGACAGAGACAGAGAGAGGGGGAGGTAAACAGATGTGAAAATGTATATCTATAACTTTCTTTCGAGCAAACTAACAGTCGGACAAGCGGTTGCATCGACTGCCAGACTTAGCGATGAACAATTTATGAAATTATTGACTGAATAATATATTTACTGACTGACTGATCAATTTACATTCTTTCTGACTGACAGAGTGATTAGATAGTTGACTAACTCGCTGAAGACCGGCTAATTGGCACACATATAGACTCACTAATTAACCAACAAACCGACCCGTCTGTCGGTCTTATTGATTGACTGACTGTTTAACGAACAAATACCCTAACTCATTCACCACCTCATTAAGAATTTACTGACGCAATGTGCAATTAACTGACAAATTGTTGCTTTTTTTAACTGATAATCTGCATGACTGACTGACTGAACGACTGACTGAACGACTGACTTGAATGATTAACAGTGAGTTAGTGGGGGGGCTGAGGCGGTAAATGACTGAATGACTGACCAGTTGCCAGACTGGCCAGCTAACTGTAATACACTGAAGACCTGGAAGCCATTTGTACGCATACATACATACCACTTTGATAGGAGAGCTCGACAGACTCGCAGCCTCCGTAGGGGAAACTCTGCAGGGTGAGAGAGGGCTGAGCAAGGGACGGCTGGCTGCTGTCTGTTAGCAAAGACACAAAGGTCCAAGACAGGAAGAGAAAACAAACCCAGGGATGAGTAAAAAAAGAAAAAAAAAACCTTCCTGAGCCATTAGTTAACTTTTTGGAAGGTAGCCCGTTCATATGGAAAACTTCGTTACCATGACAACCACTCACTCCCATCATAGTCACACATGGACAGGCACATCTATACACACATAGAAACACACTTTCATGCGCTCTCTCACATACACACGAACACACACACACACACACATACCTTTCAGAAATAACTAACAATCACTCAGGTAGTCAAACAAATGTGTAAAATGCACACACACACACAGACCCACAACCTAATGCACCCATCCGGTCCAGCCATCCAACCTCCCAACATTTATAATGAGGATTTTTCACCACGGACAACTGACAAGTCAAATGGGGTTTATTCCAAGAGTCACTTTACTCAGTGATTCCCGACTGGTGGGCAAGGCGTTAGGTTGCTAATTGGAACATCTCTCCTCTGATTACGGAACGGAGGGAGTGAGAGAGGAGCAGATTGACTAGGGGACCGTATGGGCTCCATAATGAGGGCCAATCAAAAAGACAGGTGGATAGATAGAGAGAGGGAAAATTCTGAGTGATCGAGAAAGAGAGAGAGCAAGAGAGAATAAGTGTTCAGAAGTAAAGGGGGAGAGAGGAGGACGGGGGAGGGTAGAGAGGAGTAAATGAGATGGTAACAGAGAGAGTAAGAAAGACAGGGACAAAGAGAAGTAGAGAAAAAAATGACAGAGGAAAAAGGAGGGAGAGAAAGAGGGGAAGTTGAGGAGCGACAGACTGAAATTGACACCGACATAGGTGGGATGAGAGAAATGGTGGCAGAGAAAGGAATGGATGGAGAGAGAAGCTGTAGGAGAGGGGAAGCAACACATATAGAAAAAGAACCAGTTGTAGAGAGAGGGAGAGATGATGAGGATGCATGTAACATGAAGGAAACTTGAAAAGAGGAAAAAACACTGAGCCATTGTTTTCCTACGGAGAAAACGGTGTCGCCCAACCTAGCGGCGTCGCTACCTTGGGCACCCTCAAGGTTCAAACAATTTGAACTTTGAGCCCATTGCCAATGACCTTTCAAAATGAGTCAAATCAGATGACAGCTTTGTGTGACGTAAGATAGAGACGGCTCTGGCTCAAACATGGAACTGCTTATAAGCATCACAGAGTTTCCCGTGCTGCATAACATTCATTTGAAAACCAAACAGCAACCCAGGATGAAAAAAAACCCCTGCATGGCAACATGTCAGCCATCACACAGGACTACCACATTTGGTTCCCAATTCTGATGGTGCGACTAGCAGCTTAGGCCATTACGCTCTGGACGCTAGCCTTGGGCGCAGTTGAGACCGCTCACCATGTGTCAACAGCTGAAAAAGGAAGGACGTGTTGGGAGAAAGAACATGTGAAAGAAAGAGACTCGGCATGAGGAAAAATGAGGGATGCTGAAAGGTAGAAAGAAGGAAAGCAACTGAGGATGAGGATGGAGAGACAGAAAGAAAGATATACAATAAATATGAGGGATTAGAGAAAAAGAGGTGGAAAGAGGGGTGAAGGATAAAGTGGGGCTGAGACAACATGGTATCATCACACAGCTCCATATGTTCTTAGTAGACCTCTTTAGATGTAATGGTGACTGTGGATTCACTAGTACCCTTCATTGGTTCCTCTTCAAACCCAGCTAAACACTTGCTATTCTAAACAAATGGAGACTTATTGTGTGTGTGAGCGAGCGAGAGAATGTTTTACATCTATTCTTTCCTGTTACATTTGTTTTATGTGTGTGTGTGTGTGTGTGTGTGTGTGTGTATATACACTACCGTTCAAAAGTTTGGGATCACCCAAACAATTTCGTGTTTTCCATGAAAAGTCACACTTATTCACCACCATATGTTGTGAAATGAATAGAAAATAGAGTCAAGACATTGACAAGGTTAGAAATAATGATTTGTATTTGAAATAAGATTTTTTTTACATCAAACTTTGCTTTCGTCAAAGAATCCTCCATTTGCAGCAATTACAGCATTGCAGACCTTTGGCATTCTAGCTGTTAATTTGTTGAGGTAATCTGGAGAAATTGCACCCCACGCTTCCAGAAGCAGCTCCCACAAGTTGGATTGGTTGGATGGGCACTTCTTTGAGCAGATTGAGTTTCTGGAGCATCACATTTGTGGGGTCAATTAAACGCTCAAAATGGCCAGAAAAAGAGAACTTTCATCTGAAACTCGACAGTCTATTCTTGTTCTTAGAAATGAAGGCTATTCCATGCGAGAAATTGCTAAGAAATTGAAGATTTCCTACACCGGTGTGTACTACTCCCTTCAGAGGACAGCACAGACAGGCTCTAACAGGTACTATTTAATGAAGATGCCAGTTGGGGACCTGTGAGGCGTCTGTTTCTCAAACTAGAGACTCTAATGTACTTATCTTCTTGCTCAGTTGTGCAACGCGGCCTCCGACTTCTTTTTCTACTCTGGTTAGAGCCTGTTTGTGCTGTCCTCTGAAGGGAGTAGTACACACTGGTGTAGGAAATCTTCAATTTCTTAGCAATTTCTCGTATGGAATAGCCTTCATTTCTAAGAACAAGAATAGACTGTCGAGTTTCAGATGAAAGTTCTCTTTTTCTGGCCATTTTGAGCGTTTAATTGACCCCACAAATGTGATGCTCCAGAAACTCAATCTGCTCAAAGAAGTGCCCATCCAACCAATCCAACTTGTGGGAGCTGCTTCTGGAAGCGTGGGGTGCAATTTCTCCAGATTACCTCAACAAATTAACAGCTAGAATGCCAAAGGTCTGCAATGCTGTAATTGCTGCAAATGGAGGATTCTTTGACGAAAGCAAAGTTTGATGTAAAAAAAATCTTATTTCAAATACAAATCATTATTTCTAACCTTGTCAATGTCTTGACTCTATTTTCTATTCATTTCACAACATATGGTGGTGAATAAGTGTGACTTTTCATGGAAAACACAAAATTGTTTGGGTGATCCCAAACTTTTTAACGGTAGTGTATATATATATATATATATATATATATATATATATATATATATATATATATATATATATATATATATATATATCCCCCCCCCTTCTCTCCAATGGTATCTGGCCAATTACCCCACTCTTCCGAGCTGCCTCGGTCTCTGCTCCACCCCCTCTACCGCTCCGGGGAGAGCTGCAGATTACCACATGCCTCCTCCGACACAATATGGAGTCGCCAGCCGCTTCTTTTCACCTGACAGGGGGATGTAGTACGTTAGTCCATGGGCCAGACGATATTTCGGTACACTCAAGGTGGCAAAACTTACTTATAATTTTTGAAAGGATCCATGTCTGTAGATGATATTTTGGTATGATAACCATTCCTGAGTGGCAGCTGTATCACAGTTATCAGCTCATGAAGTTAACCACCCGCTAAACTAAATTGCATTTTAGACGCTGGTGCATATCCTGGTTTAGCCTCATGGTCAGGACATTTTTCAATGTTCTATAATATTGTCTTTGGTATCATTTTAAAGGGGACCTTCTTAGCTTTCATTCAAGCCCTGTTGTGGATATTTCTCACAAATATAGAGGTCACTTGAGCTCTTCAACCCGTCAATAACACACATCTTTCTGCAATTTTCGCCTAAACTATATACTTTCTTTTAGCCCTGTGGCATCTAGGAATATCAGGGACACAAAACACAAAAACTGGAATACTCACAGGACTGTAAAGATTCAGAAAATGTATAATATACCCATACTATTTCATTGTGTGAGGTGATTGTGAGCCTTAAATGAGAACTAGACCAAAGCCAGTTAGGTCACAAACTGGTCTCTATACATTTGTTTAAATACACAATCAAAATACATGATAAAAAGGAATACCATAGTGAGGTAATGAACTATTTTAATATTTTAATCAACATTGACATTTACATATACTTAGTCAATGATACATGTAATCCCATATCATTAGTGGGTATATGTAATGGTAATGGGTAGGGTAATGGGTATATGTGAATATGGTTACATTATTGTTATCAAGCTCTGGGTAACCAAGTCCAGAATCAACATCCTTTGCATCAATAGACTACTACCACAGTAATACCATCAGAATCATCACACTGTCATTCATCAAACTGCTCGTTTCTCTCATCATCTGACTCCCCAAGTTCAAAGTCCAGTTCTGGACCATCCTGCTGTTTTTGGTTACTGCAGGTCTGTAACCTGCACATGTCTGTGCATAGAAGTCCATTTGACAGGCACATGCAGCTTGGCATTTTGCATGAATGCACACACTTGCATGTTAGCATTTCCAAGACCACATCTGGTGCAGGTGGGGAGCGCATCCAGTAAATGGCCAGCTTGCCTTCATCGTCTGTCCATCCATACTCAGTAGGGCTTGGCACCACAGGGTTAGCCTGCAGACAGCACTTCCATATTGCTGCCTGATAGTTGGCTCGTTGAACATGCATAAAGAGACAGTCTCTACATGGTGGCAGCTGGCTGGACTCAACCTCTCCCCTTTTGGTGCAGAAGAGCTGGTAACGCAGTTTGTTCACCTCAGCAGTGCTGCTATTAGCAACATACATCCGACAGGTGAACTGCTCAATTTTCTGGAACAGCTCATCACTCACATTCCATGTCTGTCCCAGTTGACTAAAAGTCTCTTGGCAGGAAGTGTGCTTTCTCACTATCTTCAGGGCATTCAGCTTCCCTCGACCAGCGAATGCACTGACAGTGTCGCAGCCCGTGAAGGCATGTAAGCCAATTAGGCTGTCACAGATGCTGTCTCCAAGTGAACTTGCCAGTTTGGTGATGTCGACAAACCGTGTGCGGTTCTGAGTCCCACACTTCTGGTAGATGGGACAGGTGATGTCCTTCTGGAAGCCAAGACAAAGCACCATGACATCAGTGTCCTCAGCTGTGATGATAACTGACTTTGAGCCCGCATTTGCTGCATGCAATGCATGCAGGAGCAGACGGGTGTCAGCTTCTTCATGTGTGGAGTGCAGATCTGCTGCTTCCTCACACCCATCTTCTGTCAACTTGTAGCAGGTTTCCTCACAGGTCATGTACAACACCTTGCCATGCAGCATAGCTCTGTATCGTGGGAGTTTCCACTCTTCCACCAGAAACTTGATGAGACTGGTCTTGTTGGAGGAACTGCACAGAAATTTTCTCCACTGCCAGACGTGGTGTCCCCCTGCAAGATTCTTGTACTGGAGAGTGATGTCTCCACCCCGGTTCAGTCGTTCAGCATCTTTGATCAAAGTCTGGTGATAGACATCAAAAACAACATCAATCCTCCCACTCTGTGCTCCCTCATGGAGGACCTGGGTCAAGGCTGACTCTGCCACCTGTGCAAAGGTTTTGTTGTTGCCATTCATTTTCTGGACCAGGCTCATCCCATCAATGATGGAAGTAGATGGGATTGGGATGTCTTCTGCAGGAGATACATTCTTTTCAAGCTCTCTGGCAAGTGCAGCCTTGTTTGTTTTTCGTAAGGACCCATCAGCATTTGCCAGTGCCCATGGTAGTGGGCCCAATGGGTAGGCAAGGACATCCTTCAGATTCACCTTCCTGCTTTCAGCCACCAGGATCATGTGACTGAAAAGGTTTCTATCTGCCTTCAGAACCACATCCTGTGCTTTCTTTCCATGAGCTTGTTTTGTGCTGACATTGGAGAATGTTTTCAGACTTTGCTTGGTCATCTTGTTGTGGAATTTCACAGGTGGTGGGTCTGCATCTAACCTTGTTTGCTGGAATGCTTGGTAGGCCTCTTCTCCTTTCTCAAGAGCTCTCAAGAGATCTATGGTCACATCAGGTGGAGCCATGTTGCCAGTGGAGAGGCTAACCAAATCAATCTCATCAGGGGACATATGATTGAGCCAGTTATTCTCCATAAGGTCCATGAGAGACTGGACATCTGCTTCATCTCTCTTGATCCTTGGACTCTGTAGATCTGGAATGAGACCATTTGCACCTGCCTTGACCTGTCAGGTCTCTCAGCTGTCTGAGGTACATGCTTCTATACTCAGCTGTGAGATAATATTTGGTCACAGCTCCTGGCTTCAAGCTGAATCCCTTTGTCCCTCCAGCTGTTTGGGTGTCTTTGTTCACCGTTTCTTCTATAGCTTGGTCAATAGGGATTCGGCCAAAGGGATTGGTGGAGCCCAGTTGGACTGAGAAGCATCCTTCCATGAATTCTGTGTACACATCTGGGTGTGTGATGGGCAGCTCAGACATCTGGGCGTAGTAGTAGGGGAGGTAGCGTGCATAATTCATCCTGTCATAAGCAAAGCACCATGGGATCATTGCTCGAATGCTAGCCAAGTGTAGCATCCAATCTCCCTCTCTGGATGCTCGGATGAGCCCCAACAAGATTTCAACCATGTCCAAATAGGACATCCAGAAGTTCGAGAGGCTGCCGTTTCCACCTCTAAGGAACTCACGGTAGACTTCAAATAGATCCATGATGCGTGTACAAGAGCTGTTCTCGAGGACCTCCTTCAAAGCATGTTGTGAGACTTCTTTCCCAAGGCTGTCAATGGTCTTCAGTGTCTCATTCAGGTGAACCATGTCATTCCTGTGAGTTTCTTCCAACCAGGACAGGAAACCATTCAAGGTCAGTCGCATGAGAGCCTCATACAGGAGCTTGTGTAGTCGCACTGCCCTGTTGTACTTGCGGCCATCCATAACACCAGCAATTGAGCCTTCTGCAATCATGCCAGACTCAATGCAGAGGTCTTTGAGTCCAGCATCTTGGAAACGCTTTCCTATTATTGCCAGCAGTGTGCAGATGGTGTGGAATACCCCAAGCCTAACGATGATATCATGGAACTTGTCATGGTGTTTCCATGTGATCTCGACAGCCTTCGCATACAGGGCTTGGTCAAAGACACAGACAATCTTCCTCAGGCCTAAGCACTGCATGATGCTCAGTGACTGGTTAAGCACCTCGTTGACAATAGACATTTGTGTCGCTGGAGCATTGATGGTAGGCAGATAGCCTATATTGTCGGGGATGACCGTCATCTCTCCTCAAGTCAGGATGTTGAAGCCTGTCCAGCTGCTGACTGACTGTTCTTCTTGTTGTGACATGCGTGCTAGGACCCAAAGAAGGTTTTTCTCTCTGGCAAGCTTAGTATTGGCTGCAGTATCGGCATCTGACTTTTTGCTTTGTGGTGGCCCTACCCGTTGTCCAGCATTGTAAGTTGGTACCATTGGTGGGGGTCCATCAATGCTTCTCTTCTTTGTTTTGGGAACAGTGGGCATGGGTTGGACAGGAAGTGGGTTGACTGGCTTTGCTTGCACAGCAATCCCATGGACTCTGTGAGATGTTCCCTCACCACTGACAGTTTCTTCAAGACGGTCGATATTGTCCCAGGCAAAAGTTGTGAATATGCCAGGATGGATGTTAGCTGGAAGGGCAATGCCACTCCCTGATGATGAGAGTTTCTGGAGACACAGGGCAGTGTTGATCTCTTCCATCTGTGAATAGGACACACTGTGACCAAGTCGGTTGAGGATGTTTATCAACTCTACATTTCCTGTCAACGATTTGACACTGAATGGCAGAACAATGTGCTTGGAAGGCTTGGTATTTCCACATGTCACTGCATATACTATGTCATGGCCAAATGACTGCAGAAGGCACTGCACTCTCTGGGATGCATGATCAGGATCATTTGAGCCTGTGAGTAGAGAGTACAGGAAGATAATGAGCGACTCTGGAATGGTAGGACATTCTGCTTCTGGTTTGACTTCAGGCGGCCAGGTTTGAGGAACATCTTGACTTTTAATGTCTGCTCTCAATTTGATGGCTGCTTTGGCTATAACATCTTGTGCACTGACACTTTTCAGGGTCTGCAGCTCCCTTTTGAGAGACTGATTTTCTTTGGCAAGTTCCCTCATGGACAAGTTATCGGGACAGAGGAGGAATTTTCCTTTCTCATCAGGGAATATCTGCAAGGCTCCAGCAAACTCACTCTCCAGGTTTCGCCTTATGTGCTTCTTGGTTGATTCCTTGACTTGGGCAATGCCTTGGGAGTTCATTGAAGCTACCAGTCTAGAAGAGAGATCAGTCATTGTCATCACTTGAGGATTGCCAAAAAGCTCCATCCTGATGAAGAGGAACAGCTCATTGTATGCCTTATTCACAGCAGCTTCATACTGGGCTGCAGCATCATCATCTTCATTGCTGGCAACCTCTCCTTTGGAAACCTCTTCTTTGGTGTAAAGTCTATAGCATGACCTGTGGTAGTGCCCTTCAGCTGCTACAAGGTCTCTACTCACAATGGCAAGGATTCTGCTGTCCCTTTTCTTTGTGGCTGCACTCCTGATCTTTGCATCAGCTCGCAGTTCTCGACACTGCACCAGTACTTCTCTCGTATTCTGTCTCTTGGAATATTTGCTGTTTCTCTGACAAAATATGCACTCTGCATCATAAGTCCTAGATGTACTTGGAGCATGTCGAGCTACTCTCTTAGATTGTTTCTCTTCAGCAGAGACACAACTTTTCTTTTCTTTTGCAAGGAGGCCATCAAGAATTTGCTTCATAGTGAAGATACTGTGACACTTTCTGTGGTAGTAGATTGCTGGAACCTGTCCCTCAGGAATGTCTTTTGCCAGTTTCAAAACTGGTGCATGATTTCGTATCTCAGCTGCCCTGAGCAGAGTTCTCCATGAGTCGACACTTTGTAGTGAAACCAGCTTATCTGTATCATCAGAACAGTGGATAATGCACTCCACCCGTGGGCGCTTTGGTATTGGGTAAAAACTTGCTTGTTCACCAGTGGCCATATTCAGTCAGTTTTCACCTGCCACATACAAACAAATACATGTAACTTAGGTGTATGAACACTACTAAAACAAAGTTTACTTTGCTTCACCAGCGTCATATTACCATTATTTATCTTACATAGCCACAAATAGATACATTACCTAGTTGCTATGCAACAGCTGTATTTTGTCCACATGAGGCCGCTAAAATCAACACAAGATGAAAGTTCCTCGTAGCCACTTTAACTAATCATATCAACATATACATTAAAAGAACATGCTAACATTATGGGAAATTAGCTTACAATCTTCTCCAGAGTGAGACAAGAAGATAGATACCAGTTTCCTCTATATGTGTTTAGTAGAAAGCTATCTGGCTGCACGTTAGCCTAGCTTAGCACAATGAATGGAAGTACACAGTACTGGTTATCCTTGGTTGTTGGCCAACTAAGAACTGTCCCAGAGTTTAAGCTAGGCTAATCAGTACCAGGGGTGTTGAAATGCTATATTTGTAAAAATCTGGGCAAATACACAATCGTGAGAGGCACAGAAACAGGTTTCCTGAAAGAAAAATGAAATAGCTGCTCATTTGGAAAGGTTATCATGTATTATTTTACTTCTGTTAGTGTACCAAATAAAATGGCACCAGTGAAGTTGTGTCACCTTGGGTGATATCGATATCTGGTCTGACCCATGGACTAACTGGCTTTGGTCTAGTTAGTTTCTTAGTAATAATGCCCTTCTAATTTAAGGTTCACAATCACCTCACACAATGAAATAGTATGGGTATATTATACATTTCCTGAATCTTTACAGTCCTGTGAGTATTCCAGTTTTTGTGTTTTGTGTCCCTGATATTCCTAGATGCCACAGGGCTAAAAGAAAGTATATAGTTTAGGCGAACATTGCAGAAAGATGTGTGTTATTGACGGGTTGAAGAGCTCAAGTGACCTCTATATTTGTGAGAAATATCCACAACAGGGCTTGAATGAAAGCTAAGAAGGTCCCCTTTAAAATGATACCAAAGGCAATATTATAGAACATTGAAAAATGTCCTGACCATGAGGCTAAACCAGGATATGCACCAGCGTCTAAAATGCAATTTACTTTAGGGGGTGGTTAACTTCATGAGCTGATAACTGTGATACAGCTGCCACTCAGGAATGGTTATCATACCAAAATATCATCTACAGACATGGATCCTTTCAAAAATTATAAGTAAGTTTTGCCACCTTGAGTGTACCGAAATAGGAAATGTTGGGCTCTGGCCCATGGACTACGTGGGAGGATCACGCTATTCCTTTCCCCCCGAACAGGTGCCCCGACTGACCTGAGGAGGTGCTAGTGCAGTGACCAGGCCACATACCCACATCCGGCTTCCCACCCGCAGACATGGCCAATTATGTCTGTAGGGATGCCTGACCAAGCCGGAGGTAACACGGGGATTTGAACCGCAGATCCCCATGTTGGTAGGCAACAGAGTAGACCGCTATGCTGAATGTCCCCTGCTCTATGTAGGTTTAAGTAAGAATGTGCACTTTGGCAACACAACGCTGATTTCGCCATGCAACAAGGCTGAATTGAATATCATGGTGTTGAAGGCTTACACAGTTACTTCATTGGACTATGATGAAACTCAACAAAGATGTCCAGCAGCGTGCTACGTTTCTTAATACTGAAGTTATCGGTTAAGGTTTCATATGTATGATACCAAAGTTAAATGATGTCTGGTAACGTTTTAGTCTGGGTTTAGTCCTTTAAGTGAGATGATGCTGATGTTTGGATGACTTTGGGCCTTGGTACGAGTCCCATCTTTACCGCACGTTTTCTGTTTCCACTGCTGCGTTTCAGCCTTCCGCTGAAATGGATCGCGCAAAGCGGGAGTATTTCTCTTTGTTTTGCTCTGTTTGTTTTCCTCCCAGCATTAGAAATCACCAAGATGTCTCTGCAAGACCAATTCAGGACAGACACGAGATAAATGACTACTACATTGGCTTCCACTCTAAAGGGTAATACGCAGTAGTGGTGGAGGAAAAATGCATGAAGGGGGACTTACATAACGGCAACCAACATATACAGTCGTGATGCAGGATGGAAGATGAGAAACAGAACAAGGTCCCGCCCTTCTGTCTCTTTTCCTCTTCCTCACACAACTCTCTTCATCTTTGACAAAGTGGAGTTGAGAGTATTTCTCAACTTTTCGCAGTCTCTGGTTACTGGAACTTGACGTGTCCGACTTCCTGTCGCACTCGCCATCTATTTTATCTACCTCCTTTTTGTCTTTCTCTCTCGTTTTACATTCACTCTCCCTCTCAAGTTGTCGGTCTACTTTTCTCCTTTTTCTGTTTCTTTCTAACATCTTCTCACTCTCCACTCACCGTCTCTCTCAGTTCCTCTCTGCATTCATAATTTATGTGTTTGTATCTTAGCGCAGAGAGAGCTGTCCCAGACCTCCAGGTCTGCTGTTAATAATACACCACAACATACCACACCACAACGCGCACACACACACACACACACACTAAGGGTGTAATACAACATCACTATTGGTATTTGTATCGGCATCTCTTTTTGTTGGCAAAATCCCTTTATTTGTATCTGTATTCAAATTTTAACAGGAAGTGGGTGTGGCCTAAGCAGGAAGTGGCTGTTAAAAAACCTTTTTGACAGTTACACTTTCTACGGATTGGATTTCAAATATATTATTTTGGATTATTTATCTGTGAACTTCAGTCATTTTCTTTTACACAACAAAACAGCTAGACAGAAAAGAATTGCTTCCCACAAAAGCACTCAACCAAAACAGGCAGCACAAGACTGACGTGAAAGGCTTGGATATGAAAGGATATAAAAATCATATCATAGTCAACAAATCAATAAATAAGAAGCACATTTCTTTCACATAATCTCTTTGTTACAATAACGTTGAGTTTGCAAATTGTTTTTGGGTTTATAGGTGAAGTATTTATAAATTGTTATATATTGTTTTAGCCCAAGCGACAAGGCTAACTGCATGAGAGGCTGTTTGGGACGTATTACAGACCACGGATTTAGTACATTTTAGTCCAGTTCATATCAAAATATTTTCGATTATTTTGATTTATTCAACTATGCTTGGGTGAACAGAGCACCTATTAAAATGCGAACTGCAGGGCATCCGGGTAGCACAGCGGTCTATTCCGTTGCCTACCAACATGGAGATCGTCGGTTCGAATCCCTGCGTCACCTCCGGCTTGGTCGGGCATCCCTACAGAAAAAATTGGCCGCGTCTGTGGGTGGGAAGCCGGATGTGGGTATGTGTCCTGGTCACTGCACTAGCATCTCCTCTGGTCAGTCAGGGCACCTGTTCGGGGGGGAAGGGGAACTGGGGTGACTAGCGTGAGCCTCTCACGTGCTTGGTCCCCCGGTTGAAACTCCTCACTGTCAGATGAAAAGAAGCGGCTGGTGACTCCACATGTATCAGAGGAGGCATGTGGTAGTCTGCAGCCCTCCCCGGATCAGCAGAGGGGGCAGAGCAGCAACTGGGACGGCTCGGAAGAGTGGGGCAATTGGCTAAGTACAATTGGGGAGAAAAATGGGAAAAATTAAAAATAAAAAAAATAAAATGTGAACTGGTGAGTGACAGACAAATTCATGTTGCTGCTCCACAGATACACTGAGCTGCTCTCACAGAGCTATCATCAAGTAAGAGAAAAAAAATAATGCTGCACTGCAAACTTCCTTACAACTTTATGTTTTGCTTGGACTCAGTCATATCAAAACTTTCAGAGTAATCCATGCAGTAAAGAAAACAAAACAATCAAAATTAAAAAAATGTTTAAAAAAGGATAATGCACCTCACATTCAGATGATATTCATATCTGATTAAGATCCATTATCTCTGCACTCCCGAATAATGTATTTACGTAAACCACCAACATATTTCACATAGAAGTTGGACACAGAGAGAAGTCCTCATCAGGACAAAAATAACATATCTTCCTACCTTCAGACCCAGAGAGCTCGACATCAGTATGTATCTCTCAAGGTTGTGTGTGCATGAGGTTGTGGGAATGTGTGTGCTCATCAAGGTCAAATATGCAATTAGCCAGGCATGACATGGAGTCATACATCCCTCACCACAACAGTGGGTCCGCTCCAACTATGATGAAGACATTTCAATGCTAATGGAGAGATTTACTGACTCCGGAGTCAGTGTGGAGTGTGTGTGCATGCGCCTGTCTGTGCGTGCCTGTTTGTGTGTGTGTGCGTGTGTGCGTGTGTGTGTGTATGAGCGAGAGAGAGAGAGAGAGAGAGAGAGAGAGAGGGAGAGAGAGAAAGATAGAGAGAAAATATATAGGGATATTATGGGTACCAGGAAGTTGTGATTATGTGTAAAAAAAAAAAAGGTTAACGTGCAAGGGAGGAAGAGACAGACCACTGTGGCATAATTACTTACATTTATCTACATTACCTTTCGTGTTTGTCTGTCCATTCTGTTCACATATTCCTGTATGTCCTTCTTTATGTGTTCCTAACTGGCAATGTTCAAGTGTGTGTGTGTGTGTGTGTGAGTTTGTGTGTGTGTGTGCGTGTGTGTGTGTGTGTGTATGTGCGTGAAGGCCAATTTTCCTGTGGCTTCCTGTGAGTCTGTATGTTAATGCAGTCCTTCATGCTCAGCAGTCTGCTATATAAGGCTCCCCAGAGCTACCCTGCGACTTTATTAGGACCTGGAAGGGGACGACTCTGTTAACCTCAACATACCGTGGGAGATTTTCAGATCTATCATACGATCTGAAATGTTCAAGACAAATATATTTGACATGTGTAAATACACAATAATGCATGTGTGTATCTGCAGGATGTGCGTATCACAGTCACAAACGCCCCTTGTTAAATTGAGAATATGTGCAGGCTGCAGACTTCTTCATATGATTAACTAACTAAAATCGTGAGAAACTAAAATACAACTCGTGACTTGTTTTCACTGTTCACAAGTCCACATTTGCTGCCCTTGCTCTGTCTCTCCATGAAAAAGCCTTACAGCTTAATTACTGTCATAGCAGCGTTTCCACAGTCTGCATACATACGTAGCCACACGTCTGCATGTTTGTGTATGCGTAGACGTAAGGACTTTTAATCCTTGAGAAACTTCTTCGTAAACGTCCCAAGTCCACTATACAATCACAGCCAACGAGACTAACTAAATGTATTCGCTTAACTATAGGATATGTGCACTTAGAGGCAAAGGTGGCATGCACATTTCCTCTCATTAACAGCATATATCAGCCTTTACACCCACACACACATGCGCACGTATGTATGTGTGTGTGTGTGTGTGTGGCATGCTATGATAATTATACGCAGAATGGTAAAAACAATGACGCAAAAGCGTGTTTACCACCACTTTCCCAATAATATCACAGATTAGAAAATACTGCTAGCAGCGTATGACCCTAATCACCTACAAATTGAAAGTTTGAATAAAATCTTGCAAAATATGTATACTACACGCACACTTTTGGACTATACAGACCAAATGAACATTCCTCCTGTTAGCAAATAGTCATCGCTCATTAAGTTGGGGAGACTATGGGCATTGTGTGAAAAGGTGTAGCTGAAGTGTGGACATTAATAGTTAAATGCACCAAATAGTAAGAGAACATTTATATTTTAATTTGGATGAGAAACTTTTCAGTGAAAGGCAACAAAAATTATTGCTGGCAAAGATTTTTCAAGTGCTGCAATTAGTGATGAAGCTTGATGGTTCAAAGGATGAGCTAAACTGCACTTCACATTTTATATCTAAGCATGGATGTAGCTATCTAGCCATTATCCAAGTCGCTTATCCCAACTGGGGTCATGGGATGCTGGAGCCTAGCCCAGCAGTCATTGGGCGGCAGGCAGGGAGACACCCTGGATAGGCTGCCAGTCCATCACAGGGCCGACACACACACACACTCACACGTAGGGACAATTTAGTGAGGCCGATTCACCTGACCTACATGTCTTTGGACTGTGAGAAGAAACCGGAGTGCCTGGAGGAAACCCATGCAGACACGGGTAGAACATGTAAACGCCACACAGAGGACGACCTGGGACGACCCCCAAGGTTGGACTACCCCAGGACCTTCTTGCTGTGAGGCGATCGCACTAACCACTGCGCCACCGTGCCACCCAGATGTAACTATATACACTATTATAGTAGAGGAAGTGCCTACGTAGCTGAGAAACCTGACTTGGATGTTAGAGGGGTGTGGGTTAACAGAGACTACGTCAGCGGGGTCAACAAGTGCTTACCCTCAATCACAGGTACTTGGGAAGCAGGAAAGTCTAAAATCCCAGAAGCCCTCCCTCTGACACATCAAATACAGGCATTATCTCAGACCCGTACTTGTCTCAACCACACCACTACTAAGACAAGACAACCAACAATGTAGTATGAAACACAGTGCATTGTGAGTTTGAACCACTGGACTGGCTAGTGGGTCTAATATTTGGGTTGGGCAAGTAAGAAAAAAGACAATCTCTGCCAAGACAAAAACAAAAAAAAACCTATCGCTGAGATGGTTCGAGTTTGACACTAACAAACCACTACGGGGACTTATAGTGGTCAAGCATAAACTATTGTGTTTGTACTGTACAGCTCCCTGGTGGGAATGAGCGCTGTTAGATGACTGTGATGCAGATTCTGTTTTTGCTTCGGCAAACATGCTGTGGATGAATAAAACATTAAACATACAGTATACTTAAAGTTCAAAGAATGACAGCTCAGCAACAACCACTCAAAAGTCACAAGGTCAAGTTCAACTTTTTTTTTTAATTGCCCCACAGCTAGGCCAGCGAAAACACATTTCAGCACAGAGATGAAAAATCACAAATATTTGAAATACACAACAACCTTCACAGGAGCAATGAATGCATAAAAAACCCAGCTGGGCCGAGAGAGAGCAAAGAACGAAAAAAATAAAGAAACAAACCAAAGCAAAACACTGATGCCATCATATGAGAGAGAGACAGGGGGGGGGTAGGGGAGCATCTGTGAATAAGGGATGGGGGCAGACTCAGGTAAATGGATATATCTGGACTCAGGTCACTAAGAGGTCAACTGGTCTAGACAGCATCCCAGTGTTAGTACCTTCTTTCACCTTTCTTTTCTTGAAAAGAGCAGAGAAAAGGCAGTCTCACACAGCCAGATGCTGAACTTGGACTTCTGCTGGTCCGAGTGTGTATCTGTTTGTGTGTGTTTATGTGTTACATACAAAGTGGCATTTGTGTGGTGTATTGTATGTCTCAGTGCATGTGTGTGTGCACGCTTCAATGTCTATGTTGTGTATCTGTGAATTTGTTTGTGTATGTTTGAAGGAGACCTCTCGTAGTGTGTTTTTAATGCATGCTTCTGAAATAGTCAAGGTTCAATATGGCAACCATTAAGAGCTGGGGTTTGATCGCTCATCAAGGGCTTCCTAGTAATTACATATGCATACCTGTTGCCAGTGCACACACATGTATACAGCATACCAGGCCACTCATATATAACATGTATTCTCATGCAAACACACACATCCATTCAAATATGCAGCACATAACTCTATGTGTAAGATAGAGAGGGACTGTTAAAAAGCTCTGTTGTAAACTTACTAACACTGAATTTGAATGTGTCCTCTATCTGTGTTTGAATGCATCACTGTGTGCGGGGGGTAGGGGGTGTGTGTGTGTCCATGTTTGTTAGTTTTTGTATATTAAGACCTTCTCTACACAGTGAGCAGCCTTGCGAGGCTAAAAGTCTTTTTCACAAGAGAGGTGTGACGATGTCTCATCTGGATTCTCATCTTGTCATTAATTATCAGAGACTTTCTGACATTAATGAAATGGAAAAGCTCATATTTCTCCTCATGAAAGCGGAGGTTAACATCCACATTGTCCTTGAGGAGGGACGCCTTGCAGGTCAAACAACTCAGTATGAGCCTGCATGACTATCGCAGTGCTGTTCTCAGCAAGTTTTTGATACACTTTTAAAACTCAAAACAAATCTTGTAATCAGTGAATCAACTGTTCTTTGTTGAGTTGAATAGTGGCTACAACTCTATGGAGTGCTAGGCACTGGTAGAGAAATATGCACCCTCAACACAACACTGGACATTGTTAATTTATCACTTACTACTGGCACTGTTCCCAGCAGTTTTAAGACAGCTGTAGTCAAACCTCTACTTAAGAAACCACACCTTGATCTAGGGTCTCTTAACAAATATCGACCAGCCTCTAATCTTCCATTCTTTTCTAAAGTATTAGAGAGAGTTGTATATCAACAATGTTTTGACCCATATAGAAGAAAACTGTCTATATGAACCCTTTTCAATCTGCTCTCAGGGCCTGTCACTCCACTGAAACTGCTCTGACCAGAGTGGTGAATGGCCTTCTACTAGCCATGGACTCTGACTCCACCTCCGTGTTTCTACTACTGGACCTCAGTGCAGCCTTTGACACCACTGATCGCTGTACACTATTAGAATAAATTGTAATTTAGGTTTTTTTTTTGCTTAGCTCTCTCTTTGCTTAAGTCCTATTTATCTGGAAGAACACATTATGTCTGCTATAATAACATTACATAAAAATTCTCTTGACGTTAAATATGGTGTACCACAGGGCTCGGTTCTTGGCACTCTACTTTTCTCTTTATATTTCACCTCTTGGCCAAATTATACGTAGTCATGGAATAACTTTCCATTGCTATGCAGATGATGCTCAGCTGTATATGCCTATAAGGGCGGATTATACTCAAATGACTAATCTGGAGGCCTGCTTGGCTAATGCAAAAAATTTGATGTCATTAAATTTCCTGCTTTTAAATTCGCATAAAACTGGGATGCTGGTCATTGGCCCTGCTAGCCACAGACGCCAATTTGATCAAGAAACAATAACAATTGACAACTCTATGATTAGACAAAGTGTGGCAGCCAAAAATCTTGGTGTTACATTTGATCCCAGCCTTTCCTTTGACAAGCACATTAAATAAATCACCAACACTGCATTTTTTTCACTTACATAACATAGCTAAAGTTCAGTCTTTCCTGTCCATGGCTGATGCAAAGACTTTAATACATGCATTTGTTTCATCCAGACTTGATTACTGTAATGTTCTGTTTTCAGGTCTGCCACATGCTAGTACTAAAATTCTTTAGATGGTTCAGAATGCTGCAGCTAGACTCCTAACTAAAACTAGAAAATTTGACCATATTACACCAATTCTTGCCTCCCTTCATTGGCTTACAATCCAATGTTAGATCAGACTTCAAGGTACTTCTGCTAACTTATACAATCCTAAATGGGTCTGCCTCATCATACCTGTCTGATCACCTTAAACCGTACATTCCATCTTGAGCTTTCTCCTCTCAAAATACAGGGCTCCTGTGTGTATCCAAAGTTAAAAAGAAGTCAGTTGGTGGCAGGGCCTTTTCCTATCAGGCCCCGTTCTTGTGGAATAACCTGCCTGTTGTTGCCAGACAATCAGAGTCTACAGAGTCCTTTAAATCCAAACTGAAAACTCATCTTTTTGCCTTAACTTATAATTAATTTCCTTTAAATTCAGTCAGTTTCTGTCTCAAGGAATTTACCAAGCACAGTTCTGCCGACGATATTATAGAGTATATTGACTATTGCAAACTGGTTTTGTCTCTCACATCTTTTCTTTCTTTGAATGTCTTCTCCTTTCACTTCTCTTGTGTATGTGAATGGTGTGATCAGTCTCCCCTGTGTGCACGTGTAGTCTGTCCTCCTCTCAGGTCACCACCGGGACACTGCTTGGCATGCTCCTCATCACACACACACACATATATATGTGTGTATACACTACCGTTCAAAAATTTGGGATCACATTGAAATGTCCATATTTTTGAAGGAAAAGCACTGTACTTTTCAATGAAGATAACTTTAAACTAGTCTTAACTTTAAAGAAATACACTCTATACATTGCTAATGTGGTAAATGACTATTCTAGCTGCAAATGTCTGGTTTTTGGTGCAATATCTACATAGGTGTATAGAGGCCCATTTCAAGCAACTATCACTCCAGTGTTCTAATGGTACAATGTGTTTGCTCATTGGCTCAGAAGGCTAATTGATGATTAGAAAACCCTTGTGCAATCATGTTCACACATCTGAAAACAGTTTAGCTCATTACAGAAGCTACAAAACTGACCTTCCTTTGAGCACATTGAGTTTCTGGAGCATCACATTTGTGGGGTCAATTAAACGCTCAAAATGGCCAGAAAAAGAGAACTTTCATCTGAAACTCGACAGTCTATTCTTGTTCTTAGAAATGAAGGCTATTCCATGCGAGAAATTGCTAAGAAATTGAAGATTTCCTACACCGGTGTGTACTACTCCCTTCAGAGGACAGCACAAACAGGCTCTAACCAGAGTAGAAAAAGAAGTGGGAGGCCGCGTAGCAAAACTGAGCAAGAAGATAAGTACATTAGAGTCTCTAGTTTGAGAAACAGACGCCTCACAGGTCCCCAACTGGCATCTTCATTAAATAGTACCAGCAAAACACCAGTGTCAACATCTACAGTGAAGAGGTGGCTGCGGGATTCTGGGCTTCAGGGCAGAGTGGCAAAGAAAAAGCCATATCTGAGACTGACCAATAAAAGAAAAAGATTAAGATGGGCAAAAGAACACAGACATTGGACAGAGGAAGACTGGAAAAAAGTGTTGTGGACGGATGAATCCAAGTTTGAGGTGTTTGGATCACAAAGAAGAACGTTTGTGAGACGCAGAACAAATGAAAAGATGCTGGAAGAATGCCTGACGCCATCTGTTAAGCATGGTGGAGGTAATGTGATGGTCTGGGGTTGCTTTGGTGCTGGTAAGGTGGGAGATTTGTACAGGGTAAAAGGGATTCTGAATAAGGAAGGCTATCACTCCATTTTGCAACGCCATGCCATACCCAGTGGACAGCGCTTGATTGGAGCCAATTTCATCCTACAACAGGACAATGACCCTAAACACACCTCCAAATTGTGCAAGAACTAGTTAGAGCAGAAGCAGGCAGCTGGTATTCTATCGGTAATGGAGTGGCCAGCGCAGTCACCAGATCTGAACCCCATTGAGCTGTTGTGGGAGCAGCTTGACCGTATGGTACGCAAGAAGTGCCCATCCAACCAATCCAACTTGTGGGAGCTGCTTCTGGAAGCGTGGGGTGCAATTTCTCCAGATTACCTCAACAAATTAACAGCTAGAATGCCAAAGGTCTGCAATGCTGTAATTGCTGCAAATGGAGGATTCTTTGACGAAAGCAAAGTTTGATGTAAAAAAAATCTTATTTCAAATACAAATCATTATTTCTAACCTTGTCAATGTCTTGACTCTATTTTCTATTCATTTCACAACATATGGTGGTGAATAAGTGTGACTTTTCATGGAAAACACAAAATTGTTTGGGTGATCCCAAACTTTTGAACGGTAGTGTATATATATATTTATATATCTTATATTAATATATATACATCCTATTTGCATTGTTATAGCCCTCTCTTACTCCAACGGGTGACTAATGCTTTTTCTTGTCTCTTCTCCCGCGTATGTGAATGCTGTGATGCGAGTCTCCTCTGTGTGCATATGTAGTCTGACCTCTTGTCAGGTCTACCTGGTGATGGTGGTAGTGTGGCTCAGGTCCTAGGTTGTTCCAGTGGCATCTGGACACTGTTTGGCATCCTTCTCATCATATTTTTCATATCTTATAATTCTGTTATCCTCTTTAAATGTTGTATATTCTGTAAATTGTGTACAAACAACATCCATTGCACGTCTGTCCATCTTGGGGGAGAGATCCCTCCTCTGCTGCACTCCCTGACGTTTCTTCCTATTTTTCTCTGTTTAAGGTTTTTTTTTTAAGGGAGTTGTTCCTCATCCGATGTGAGGCTCTAAGGACATGCTGTTGTATTGCTATAAAGCCCACTGAGGCAAATTCGTAATTTGTGATGATGTACTATACAAGTAATACTGAGTTGAATTGAATTGAATTGAACACAAGAGGGTCCTGGGTTTGATATCAATATTAATGGATGGTTGTTTTCTCTTGATTAGTAACAAATCCTTTCTGTGTAATTTTGATATTTGTCAGGTTTGGTGACTGACTTTGGCAACATTCCTTATTTTTCTCAGTCTTTTGATTTGATACACCAAGAGAACTATAGACAGGTCGACAGTAATGGAGAAAGACTGGCTGAAACAAGACTATAGTGGGACGCCATAGAAAAACTGATAGGCTTAACCAATTACCTTTATAAACAGGGTGTTTAAATGAATAAGAAAAATAACTGCTGTAAAAATGGATGTGCTCTAACCATCAATTGCATGGATATGTCATAGTACAGACAAAAAAAAGGACAGCCATAATCACCAAAATCACATCACATAGAGGCTGATACAGAGTTGTGCTGTCAGGGTAGGCACTAACTGCCCGAGGCTATTAGTAAAAATGAAATTATTTAGTTAATGTTCGGTTTATTTTTCAATTTCAATGCATTTTTCAATGTAGCAAATTCGGGGGGCAGACGGGAATCCGCCGCAGCCAGGATGTGAACCCAGGTCTCCCGCACCACGGTTGACTACATTAACCAGTCAACTAAAGGGTCCGACCCTTTAGTCAAGAGCCTGTGAGTCTAGTTATCCGTGGTCATTACATTACCCCCCCTCCTTCAGGAAGCGCTTCAGCATACCAGCTCCCTCATGCCTCTGGGGCAACAAATTTCCGATGGCCTCACGGTCTCACCATCCCACTTCTGTCACCAATGTAGCAAATTCAGGGGGCAGCCGGGACGCGAACCCGGGTCTCCCGCACCATGGGCGACTACGTTAACCAGTCAACTAAAGGGTCTGACCTTACTTATACCTTACCATAGGTTTGAATGTGGCAGCATTTGCCGCTTTTCAAAGCCTAATAAAAATGGTTAAACATCGCTATCGTCTGGCCAGGCAGAGGCTGTACAAGCCATTCAGCCTTGCGTTGCATGCTAGCCTTGCCTGTGGGAGGCACAAAACAGGCACAGCCCTGCTCTGCCTTTGCATGTCATATTATTGTACTAAGGATGTGTGTTTGTGTACTTTAATAGTTACGTAAAAAGGTAGCTCACTACGCTGCCTTTAAATGTCACTGTACTATGCCAGTGCTGCACTTCTACGTTCACGGTGCTTTTGTGACTTGACAGTCACACACCCTACAGCTCCTTCGTACATCCAGTAAGTTCAAACAGGCTCACGTGACATAAAACAATTTTCATAACTTTCGTTTGAAGAAAAGCATCAACTTTAAAGTGATGGGAGACCAAGGTCTGACCTATGGGATCGTGATCTTCAAGTCAAGTCAAGTAGGTTTTCTTTGTCCCCAGACGGGCAATTGTTGTGTAGCAGAGGCAACATTTAAACACACAAACACTTCACAGAAAACATAAGGCAAATAAATACAAATAGATACAACATGTAGTGAGGGGAACAAAGCCAACGAAAGGCAGTGCAACAGTAAACAGTGTTAACAGTATTTATCAAGGTTGAGCAGGTATTACCTCTTACTATTGGAGTTTAGCACTGAAATGGCTGAGGGAATGAAGGAGTGTTTGTATCTATTGGTTTTGACTACTGGGTATTTGAAGCAAGAACCAGAAGGCAAGGTCTGAAACTCAAGGTGCAGGGGGTGGGTGCTGTCAGACACGATGGATTCTGCTTTCCTTAACATCCGCTTGTTATATAAATAGACAGACTTTTCTGTTGGGTACCTCTGATACAACTGCAGACCTTGATCACCTTTGTTAGTGCATTTTTTCTGTTGAGGATTGAGAGAGGCATTCCAACCGACAAAACAAAATGTATTAACTGACTCAATAAAAGATCTGTAGAACAAAGTCATCAGGGACTTGTTGACACTGAACTCAGTCAGCTTCCTCAGACAAAAAAGGCGCCGCTTGCTTTTTTTCTTTGCATAGCAAATTGGTATTACAATCAAAGTTCCACTTGTTATCAATTATAGTGCCCAAGTAATTGTATGACTTAACAATTTTAACCTACTGACCATTAATAATCTTAGTGTTGACCAGTTTGGAGGGGTTACATCTAAAGTCAATACATGTGTATTTGGTCTTAGTCTCATTTAATTCCAAAAAGGCTCCCTAACACCTTTTGGAGAAATAGTCTATGACAGGACCATGGAACGTTTCATTCGCCCATGTCATCTGCAAATTTCACAATGTGATCATTTTTTTAACTCACTGCGGCAGTCATAAGGGTACAGGATATATAGAAGAGGAGAGAGGACACAGCCCTGGGGGGAGCTGGTTGATGTGAAAGTCAAGCCAGAAAAGTGTCCATTCACCCTCACTCTATGAGATCTGTAGGTGAGGAAGTCCAAAATCCATCCAACGATTTTGTTGGATGGATTTTCGCAATGGTATTTTACAACCCAAAACGTTCCACAAGCTTCTACACTAGCAGGTGAAGCTGTATGGTACTGAAGGCTGACAAGAGGTCTACAAACAACTGGCATGGTTCTTACTTCCCTCTAACAGACTATGAATGAAATGAAACAGAGTTATGGTTGCATCCTGAACCCCCCGGTTGGTTTGATATGCAACCTGTAACAGGTCGAGAAGATGCTCCGTCCTGTCCAGACTTGTGTTGCCAGTTAAGTGGAATCCACCTATTCAAAATGTGCAGACTATTTGTTGTGAAGTTTTTGCTCTCTGACTCACTCCCTCTCCTGTGAGAACTGTCACTCTCTCGCTACGTCTGTTTGTCTCTCTGATACAAACAATGTACTGCAGTGTTATGAAATGTAGCCTATTGGAAGGGTGTAGTAATGTGGACTATTACAGAGTAATTATTTAAGTTTGGCAAAGGTATTTTATAATCTTGACTTTGAAGGATTCTCTTAGAATGTGTTATGCACTTTCCTGCCGACATGAAATACTCATTGGTGTGTGCGTTCTGGTCTGTGACTGCCTACTTAGCCCTAGATTTCATAGCACAGTACTGGGCTAAAACTTTTTTCAGCCACCCCAGAGGCAAAACAATTGCCCTTCAATGTGGCTGTGAGAAACCACATCTAATCCAGGTAAAGAGTACATTTTACCATTGTGGAAGCCCTATGTTTTTACAGCCTGTTGGCTGGACCTTGCAACTACTGCTACTACCTTTGGCTGCTCCCGTTAGGGGTCGCCACAGCGGATCATCCGTTTCCATTTCTCCCTGTCATCTGCATCTTCCTCTGTCACACCAGCCGCATGCATGTCCGCCCTCACCAAATCCATAAACCTCCTCTTTGGCCTTCTTCTTTTCCTCTTCCCTGGCAGCTCCATATTCAGCATCCTTCTCCCAAAAAACCCAGCATCGCTCCTCCACACATGTCCAAGCCATCTCAATCTTGCCTCTCTTGCTTTGTCTCCAAACCGTAAAACCTGAGCTGTCCCTCTAACATAATTGTTCCTAATCCTGTCCTTCTTTGTCACTCCCAATGAAAATCTTAATCCTGACTGCACTCTTTTCTTCACCTCTCTTCTGCACTCCCCGTTACTTTGGACAGTTGACCACAAGTATTTAAACTCATATGCCTTCATCACCTCTACTCCTTGCAGCCTCACCATTCCACTGTCCTCCTTCTCATTCACACATAGACGTTGGACCTTGGCTGGACCTTGCAAAACTCACAAAATATCCATTCCCAGAGGAAGCGCTGTTGCACAAAAGCATTGGGAGCTAGAGAGTACCAATGAAGGCAAGATCTGGTCCTGTAGGTCATCATTGAAGCCACTGGTAGAGGAGTTGAGTGGGCCATGCCTGTCTGACCCTCTAAGCATGCCATCACCTTTCATCAAAGACAGGGAGTAGCCAAGACCCTTTGCAAAAACATTTGCAGGTATCCTGGCTTCCGTTACTGGAAGCTGTTGGTTGACCTTGAGCGGCAACTGAAGTTCCACAACAAGATTGTGACCACCTTAAGACCAAACATAGTTCTCTTGTCTGAGTTCACCAAACAAACAGTCCTGCTGAAGCTAACAGTCCCTTGGGAAAAACGCTTGGAAGACGCCTTTGAAAGGCAGCCCGCCAATTATGAGGGACTGGTCAGCAACTGTCAGCAAGCCAGATGGAGAGCAAGGTGTCTCTCAATAGAGGTTGGATACAGGCTTTGCAGCTCAGTCCCTGTCTAGAGCCTTCAATATTTGGGCATCAAGAGAGCAAGGAAGAGAAGAGCCATCCACAACACCACCGAAGCAGCAGAGAGAGTCTCAAGATGGCTGTGGCTCAAGAAAGCAGAGCCGTGGGGGCCAGAGTAGCTAGCTAGCCATCTGGACACAAACTGGGGTCTGATCAGCTTCAGCTGGGTTGCCTGGATGAGGGTGAAATACCTGAAACATCTGACTATTCCAGGTACATCACTGAAGTTGTATCAATAATTATCAGCAGATGTATTTACACAACAGTGCAGGCAACATGGGGCGGCAGTGGCTCCGGAGGTAAAGCAGGTCGTCTGGTTGTTGATCCTCAGCTCCTCCTTACAAAAATGTTGAGGTGTCCCTGAGCAAAAGCACCTAACCCCTAACTGCACCCGATGAGCTGGTTGTTACATTGCATGGTGGACACCACCATCGGTGTATGAGTGCGTGTACGTGTTTGCATGTGGGTAAATGTATGAGGCATTAATTGCAAAGTACTTTGGAAAAAGCGCTATATAAGTGGAGGTCATTACATGGATTAACAAACTTCTACAATGGATATTATTGTATACAGTACAAATGCAGGATAGATGCAGTCTAAATGCATAAAGAGGAAACTTTATGCTGCAAAAATCTGTATGTCTTCATTCTCCGTGGAAAATCAAGAATTTACATGTGACAACAGCTGTAAGCTGTCCTTGGTCTGCTATAAAAGGCTGACTGTAGCTTTATAAGATGACAGAGCACTGCATTGCATAACCTTTAGCCATACATTTCTATCCAGGAAAATTGATTTTGTTAGAGGGAACGTGTTTGCACATAAAGTGTACGCTGTGCTGTCGTGGCTTTCTACTGAGCCCCTGGATTTCCTAAAAAATCCGTGTTCATGTCATGCTCTGTGTGGGCGTGTGTATGCATGGGTGCATGCATGCTTTTGTCCCTGTCCCTTTGCACGGACGTGTAACTCTTACTTGTTTACTCTGTAACTGCTGAAGTCGGTGGGTGCATGTGTTTGTATGCATGTGTGCATGGATGGTTTTGTGTGCGTGCACCCATGTGTACCTGTATTGACAAGATTGCAAAGTCCCATTTTTACATTGGACAAACCACCCCCCCCCCACACACACACACACACACTCCCGCAGAGAGTTAAATCCTTCTCTGCATACTGGATTACTTCCAGCCCCATCTCTCTTTCTCTTTTCCCCACAAAATCTCTCTCCTCTGTCTCTGTTGTCCTTTGTCACAGCAGTCTCTTATTGTTGGCCTGATTTTACAGAAGAAAATAGCGGTAACACACTGATTTGCTACCAAATACTAATTTCAAAACATATTAAAAAAAATTATTATTTTTTTGCAGCTCTAAATTTAAGAAGGTTGCTGGGCACAATAAGGTCATTCACAGTCAGCCACATCTTAATGCCATGCTACTTGTGTATTTTCACTTAGATTCACTAAATAATAACACAAATGCCTGCTTCCAGAATGTAAATGTACCTGAAGATCATTAAAGCGTAACTTGGATCATTGTTCTGTTGGCAGTCAATGTATGTCTATCTCCTTTTAATTGCCCCCCCCTCTCTCTCCCTACATGTATTAATTCAGTATCCATCTCTAATATAATGTCTCTTAATATCACCCTCCCTCACTCTTTCTGCCCCTCTTTATTTTTTTCTGTCTCCTTTCCCTTTATCTGCCTCTTTTTTGTTTTTTCTCTTCTTTCATACTCAGTAATTTTGCCTTGCTTGCCCCTCCCAGTACTCTCCTTTCCATTTATCCTTTCTCTCCATTCCTTGTCTCCCCCAGCTCACCTTGTTTCTCCTCCTGTTTTTTTTTTTTGGGCCTCTCATTCCTGTTCTTATTCTCCCCTGCCACTTATCCTCTCTCTCTCTGTATTCTGCCCATTTTCCCTTTACTCACACTTTCCCTATTCCTTCTCATTCTTCACTCGCTCTTTAACCCATCCGGTTGTACAGGAGCAGTGGGCAGCTGCAGCACCCGGGGACCAACTCCAGTTCTTCTTTCCATTGCCTTGCTCAGGGGCACAGACAGGAGTATTAACCCTAGCATGCATGTCTTTCTGATGGTGGGAGGAAACCGGAGCACCCGGAGGAAACCCAAACAGACAAGGGGAGAACATGCAAACTCCACACATAAAGTCCTAATGCATGATCAATAATCCAGGTGAGGAAATCCCAGAAAGGTGAATCAGTGAATCTGGACACAACTTTTATTGAGAGAGACGTTTCATCCCTCATGTAAGTGACCTCTTCAGCCTCAACTGACTGCAGGTATCCCACCCTGATAAACAATACAGTAGCATAACGGCCGAAAACAACGATTGGTTTCATATGGTCATGGCAATTTGTATATGAAACCAATCATTGTTTTCGGTCGTTATGCCACTGTATTGTTTGTAAGGGTGGGGATACCTGCAGTCAGTTGAGGCTGAAGAGGTCACTTAGATGAGTGATGAAACATGTCTCTCAGTAAATGTTGTGTCCAGATTCACTGATTCACCTTTCTGTGATCCACACAGAGAGGACCTGGGATGGCCTGGGGTTCAAACTAAATATCTTCTTGCTGTGAGGCAACAATGCTAACCACTGGGCTGTGTAATACATTGCTCTCACTTTGCCTCCTGTTCTTGTTTCTTTTCTTCGCTCTTTTCTCACTGTCACTCTCTCTTTTATTGATCCCTCTCGCTGTCCCTCTTTCTGTGTCAGCCTGCGGCATTGGTGGCCAGCCCACTGCTTGCTGTGTCAGCCTGAGGAATGAATTGAGCGGGTGCAGCCTAAATCAGCCCGCTGCGAAACAGGGATGATGATGATGGTGTGTTGCATGGCCAATTTACAGATGTCTCACATCCACAAATTTACTGTTTAAATCAATGAAACAGATGCCATGCTCAGCAGGCTGAGGTGGGTGCTGACAACTCACTCTCTCTCTCTCTCTCTCTCTCTCTCTCTCTCTCTCTCTCTCTCTCTCTCTCTCTCTCTCTCTCTCTCTCTCTCTCTCTCTCTCTCTCTCTCTCTCTCTCTCTCTCTCTCTGAATGGCTGACAAACTGGCTTGATGGGTGGAAGGACTGAAAGGATGGATGGCGGTGCCTAGCTGACAAGCTATATATTGACTGGTTGGTTGGTTTGACTGATGGCTGGCTGACTCACTGGATGGCTGCTTTCCTCCTGTTTCTGTGGACAAAAGGACTGCATTTTGAGCTGTTTTTTTGGGGGGGGGGGCTGCCTCCCTTTCCTGTTTGTCTCAATGTTGACATGTTTGTCTCTCTGTTTTTCCAGGAAAACCAAAGATTGCATGGTAAACACTTACTTTACTCGGAAGCAATGCAACTCTTTAAGTGTTTAAAAACAGTGGACAATGAAATAAGTAGTAGAGCAAAAAACAGAAGACATAAGAAGAGAAGATGAGAGACATAAGTCACAACATGGATCAAGAAGTAGGATGAGGGAGGATGGGTGAGAGGAAAATAGAGAAAGCAATAAAAAGACATGGAGAAAAGAGGAGACAAAGAGAAATAGAGAAAGAGAGCGCAGGAGGTTGAGGGGAGAGCATAGGTTGCAATGATGATGGCAGAAAGAGGAGAAGTAAGGGGACCAGAATGACTAGATAACAACTACCAAATAACTACCATCAAGTAAAGCAGACACGCTGTACTGCTTAAAAAAGAAGGGGAAAAAAAAGAAAACAAAAAACAAGGAAGTTGAATGCCAATGCAGTACTGCGACCAGGCCTGAGTATGTGGCTCCAGTGTTAGGTACTGACAAAAGTGTGACAGTGTGTGTGTGTGTGTGTGTGTGTGTGTGTGTGTGTGTGTGTGTGTGTGTGTGTGTGTGTGTGTGTGTGTGTGTGTGTGTGTGCCTGGTCTCTCTTCCACATTCTCTGTCTCTCTCTCACACACACATACACACACACAGTGACACATTTGTCATGCATTGGCAGGAGCTAGAGGCAAACTTCTTGGCAAAGAACTAGTCAATCTGGTGAACAGAAGGAGAGAGAGAATGAGAGAAAGAAGGTGCTGGAAAATGGTTTTGACATTTCAATCTGCCCATGTGTAAAGTAGCGGATGAGAGTTCTGTTAGGGTTGTGTGTGTTTGTGTGTGGGGGGGGGGTGTTCTGGATCTCATGGATGTGCGCACCCGTTTATGTGTGTATACATGTGTGCGCACCTGGTTGTGTGAGTGCGTATGTGTGTCTTTGTTTATGGTCACATGTATGAGTGTACTTTTGTGTGTGTGTCTATTAATGGTCATCTATTTGTGTGTATGAAAACCCAAACTTTTCATTTGACCTCAAGACCAGTTGTCTTGACACATACACCCATAGAGATAGATAGATAGACAGACAGACAGATAGATAGATAGATCGATAGACAGACAGACAGATAGATATAAATACACTATTTTTTCTTACCTATTGATGTCGTGGCTGGTACGGGCTCTTTAGACACTGCACAGAGTAACAAACACTCATTCAGTATTAACACACACACAGGCATCTTCACACACTAGGTGGGGTAACACAACAATGCCCTGATGACACCTTTTTTAAGGAAATAATCCATCATGTTTCTGACATGCAGAGCACTGCAATCAAGGTATGAACCTTTTTCTTAGTTGACTACTGTATAGTATTTTTTTTAACCCCCTCCCCCCCTTTCTCCCCGATTGTACCCTATTCTTCCGAGCCATCCCGGTCGCTGCTCCACCCTCTTTGATGATCTGGGGAGGGCTGCAGACTACCATATGCCTCCTCTGATATATGTGGAGTTGCTAGCTGCTTCTTTTCACCTGACAGTGAGGAGTTTCACCAGGGGGGACGCAGCGTGTGGGAGGATCACACTATTCCCCCCCCTGAACAGGCGCTCTGACCGACCAGAGGAGGCACTAGTGCAGCGACCAGGACACGTACCCACATCTGGCTGGTTGGGTGTCCTTACAGACACAATTGGCTGTGTCTGTAAGGACACCCGACCAGCCAGAGGTAAGATGGGGATTCAAACCAGCAATCCCTGTGTTGGTAGGCAACGGAATGGACCGCTATGCTACCCAAATGCCCTACTGTATAGTATTTTCAAATGAAATGTGTTGTCCAAGTGTCATTCTGTGTAAAAAGCAATAAAGAGTGAGGATTAAACTGCAACGTATAACATTATGTATCCATCCATCCATTGTCCACATACACTTAGTCTAGTTCAGGGTCATATGGGGCCGGAGTCTATCCCAGCAGACATTGGGCAAAAGGCGGGGACATGTCATGGACAGTAAAAGAGTTCATTTTAAGATTTCTGCATATCCATTTAAAAACTGCAAATCATTAAAGGATAGATATACACCCCATATTACTCAGTGGCTTTGAATAAAGAGGATCTATAGATTTTGCACGAATTGAAAGTGCCCCTTAACTTTCAAACATGTTACTTTATTTTAAAAACTTCATTTATTTATTGTCATTACTTATTATCATTATGGCAATAATACAAATGATTGTTACGGTAAGAATATTATAATTCTACTTATTATAATTGTTAGTAGTAGTACTAGTAGTTGTAATAGTACTACTGGATATATTGTCAGTAGAAATCAAATAGAAACGATGATTGTGGCAAGCTTGGCAGAAAAATCTCCATCCTACCATCTACATACACAACAAAAATGAAATGGTGTGCTTATATTGTTTTTTTATCTCTGCACTTTCACTTGATGCGGACCATATGCTACATAAATAAGATCTTAACTGATTGACTGACATAAAAAAATGAACTCCTTTACTTCCATGTCATTCATAGTAGTGTTGTGTCTCTGTCCAGTTGCCCATTACCATCACAGTTGCAAGTAGTGTTGTTTCCCTTTGTGCCCCAAAACACACCTTTGTATCTCTGCCTAAAGCATTCTGAGGGCACAAGTTGATTGTATGTATTTTTCACTGTGTGTGTGTGTGTGTGAGTGAGTGAGTGAGAGAGGGAGAGATAGAGTGAGTGAGTGAGAGAAAGCGAGTGAGTGATTGAGCGACAGAGAGAGAGCGTGTGTGAGAGACAGAGAAATAGAGTGAGTGAGAGAGAGATAGAGAGAGAGAGAGTGAGTGAGTGAGAGAGAGAGTGAGAGCGTGTGTGTGTGAATACCTGAGTAGTAGGAATTCAAAAGGGATTTGCTCTGCAGTGTCTTGCCTCCCTGCACAGAGAAAGAGCAAGGGGAGGGAGAGGCTGGGGTGAGTCAGAAATGAGAGGAGAGAAGGAGAAAGAAGGGAGGGAGAGGAGGAGAAGAGGCAGAAGGAGGAAAGAAAAGCAGAAGAGAGAGGAGGAAGACAGAACAAAGAGGAGGCAAGAAGGGACAAAGACAGAGGGTGGGTGAAAAAGACAGAGAAGAGTAAAGGGGAATAGATATTGAAGATAAATTAGGAGAAGATAAGAGATGGGGGGGAGAGGAAAAGAGAAAATAAGAGATGAGAATGGGAAGTGAGAGGTGAAGAGGCAAAGAAGAGGAGCGAGAGGACCAAAATAATAGATGAGCAAATGACAGAGCAGCAGAAAGAGTCAAGTTGTGTAAGCATTGGGAAGATGCAAGGGATGGAGGGATGGAAAAAAGAGAGGAGTAGAGCAGGAAGAGAGGTTAGCGACCTTCACCAAAACTCAATCTCGATACAACACAATTAACAATGAAAACATACAAAAGACCAATCGATACTCTATATTCAGCAGTGCAAGAAACATTCAATAACACTAATGGCTCCATCAATGGCGTGTATGTCGAACACTGAAACATGAAGTGGTTCACTTTCCATGTCTGCACATTTAATTTGGACAGGCTTTTAAAGATGGTCAATAAAAAAAAAAACCAGACAGATTGTGTTGCTTGTGGGATGAAACCAAGCAACGGAGGAAAAAAGAGGTCAGTGACAGAGCAGGACAAAACAGGAAAGAACAGAATACAACAAAGCTGAACAAAGCAGGGGAGACCAGAACAGAACTATGTAGCAGGTCATTCATAATTAGGTGCTGGTTCTCAAAAAAAATCACTGATAGTTATTACATGCTACAGCTATATTGCTCATGGACACACACACACACACACACACACACACACACACACACACACACACACACACACACACACACACACACACACACACACAGTAACAAAAGTTAGAGAAACAGCTGGACGACATGCTAAGCCTGTTCACTAATCCACATTAGATATCCCTGCTAGCATACACATTATCTATAGGACCTGCAGCTAGTGTGTGTGTGTGGGGGGGGGGTGCAACGGTCTATCCTGCATAGAACACATGTTGCTGAGTGACCGTGTTTAGAGTGACTGACTGAGTGACCGTGTTTAGAGTGACTGACTGAGTGACCGTGTTTAGAGTGACTGACTGAGTGATCACGTTTAGAGTGATTGACTGAGTGATCATGTTTGACACAACTGGGCCGCTGGATCAGGTGACCAATGATGTCACCGGTGAAGACAGAAGTGGGCAGCGGTTCCAACTCATTCTACATTTATTGCATGCTAATGAACAGAATACATTGCTGCTCATGGATACTGCTGAAGTGCTAAGAATGGAATATGTTGCTGCCCTTTCCACATCTGGTGACTCACTGTAACAGTCCAGCAGGAGAGAAAACAGCTCTCGATGCACTGAGGGGCATGAGGGAGAGCACACAGTTAAAGCGCCGCAAATAACAATCACTCTGACAAAACACTCACTGGCGAATTCACGAAGAATGAATTGCGGCCACTGATGGCACCATGAATTGCGCATCACTTGCAACTGCTTTCTGCCCCGTCCAATTCAAAAAAGATATTACGCTGATGATATTACAGCCCAAACACACCCATAAAGTTTTGCAGCTGAGTGCAATTTGACCCTGATTTGCGTTTGATTGCAATTATCCATGTGAAAAATATAAATGGTGGCTTTGCGACAAGAACACAGTAGGCAGGCTGAATATAATCCTTGATGTCATCAAATATAGCAAGAATTGTTAGACCTAGCAACCTGCATCTGCGAATGATTTTGGCCTTGGTTAAATCAAAAAGTGATACTCTCCTTCGAAATATTCGCTTACGAGCACGCCTGGCATGATGACGCCTTCACCTGTCTGCGATCACTGCTGCCATGATCACTGGAAAGTCTGGGCGTCAGTTACCACCAACTCTCTGAAGACGTTAATGTTCACTCTAACTGCATGTGGCTACTAGAGCTGGTGTTAATGAATTGGGCTTTTTTGCAGTGAGGCTCATCTGTATAGAAAGGGGCCAATTTTGTGCCAAATATATGCATATTACCTAATTTAAACACATGCAAATACACTGCTCAAAAAAATAAAGGGAACACCTAAAAACACAATATAGACCTCGATGAATGAAATATTTCAGCTGAAAATCTTTATTTATTAGACAGAGGAATGTGTTTAGAGCAAAATAACCTAAGAATGATCAATGGAAATCAAAATCATTAGCCCATTAAGGTCTGGATTCAAAATCATACTCAAAATCAAAGTGGAAAATGAGAACATAGGCTGATCCAACTTCTGTGGAAATTCTTCAAGACGATTCAAAATGAGGCTCAGTAGTGTGTGTGGCCTCCACGTGCCTGTATGCACTCCCTACAACGTCTGGGCATGCTCCTGATGAAACGACGGATGGTCTCCTGAGGGATCTCCTCCCAGACCTGGATCAGGGCATCGGTCAACTCCTGGACAGTCTGTGGTGCGACATCGCGTTGGCGGATGGTACGAGACATGATGTCCCAGAGGTGCTCGATTGGATTCAGGTCTGGGGAACATGCAGGCCAGTCCATAGCATCAATGCCCTCGACATACAGGAACTGCTGACACACCCTGGCCACATGAGGACGAGCATTGTCATGCATGAGCAGGAACCCAGGGCCCACTGCACCAGCATATGGTCTGACAATGGGTCTGAGGATCTCATCCCGGTACCTAATGGCAGTCATGGTACCTCTGGCTAGCACGTAGAGGTCTGTGCGGCCCTCCAAGGATGCCTCCCCAGACCATCACCGACCCACCGCCAAACCGGTCATGCTGGAGGATGTTGCAGGCAGCAGAACGTTCTCTACAGCGTCTCCAGACTCTCTCACGTCTGTCACATGTGTTCAGTGTGAACCTGCTCTCATCTGTGAAGAGCACAGGGCGCCAATGGCGAATCTGCCAACCAAGATGTTCTCTGGCAAAGGTCATCGGGCTGCACGGTGTTGGGCTGTGAGCACAGGCCCCAATTGTGGACGTCGGGCCCTCATACCATCCTCATGCATTCTGTTTCTCACTGTTTGAGCAGAAACCTGCACATTAGTGGCCTGTTGAAGGTCGTTTTGTAGGGCTCCGGCAGTGCGCCTCCTGTTCCTCCTTGCACAAAGGACCAGATAGCGGTCCTGCTGTGGGGTTGTTGTCCTCCTGCGGCCCCCTCCACGTCTCCTGGTGTACTGGCCTGTCTCCTGGTACCTCCTCCATGCTCTGGACACTGTGCTGGGAGACACATCAAATCTTCTTGCCACAGCACGCATTGATGTGCCATCCTGGATGAGCTGCACTACCTGAGCAACTTCTGTAGGTTGCAGATACCGCCTCATGCCACCTCTAGTGGTGAGGGCACTAGCAAAATGAAAAACTAACCAAAGATCGGCCAGAAAAGATGAGGACAGGCAAATGGTCTGTGGCCACCACCTGAAAATCCATTCCTTTTATAGGGGTTGTCTTGCAAATTGTTTACCAACAGGTGAAATTGATTCACAAATCAGTGTTGCTTCCTAACTGGACAGGTTGATATCTCAAAAGTGTGATTGACTTGGCGCTACATTGCATTGCTTATGTGTTCCCTTTATTTTTTTGAGCAGTGTAGTACTGAGATGGGATTTGCTTGGAAGCACAGTTAGGCATGCATTTCACCCTTTGTGGGTGCTTTGAGAATTACATGGTTTCTTTTGTCTTAATTGTGCAGGTTTAGCGACCACAAAAGCTGCACAATCCTTTAGTGAAGTCACCTGTCAATACAGAGTGAGTCATGCCTAGTCCACATAAACACGGGTATTTTTGAAACAGGGTTTTTTCCTTCTTCGTTTGTAAAAAACAAAAACCCCATCCACATAAGCACTGTGTGAAAAAAAAAAAACCCCAAAAAAAACATCCAAATGAAAACGCAAAAACACGTTACTCAACATAACGAATGTGTTGTCAAGAGCATGCCAAACCAACAGGCAGCGATATAAGCCTAACCTTAAAGTCATGTTGGCCAATCAGAAGCTTGGAAACAAGCCAACAACAAGCCAAAAACCCTGTTTCCCCTGTTTACATGTCAATACTGAAAACTGAGTTTGTGAAAATCGTCACTTTGGAAGGAGTTTTCCAAAAGGTCCGTTTTCAGTGACCTAAAACACAGTTTGCATGTGGACGAAAAGCCAAAACACATAGAAAAAAAAACTGTTTTCAAAAATACCCATGTACGCATGGACTAGGCATTAAAAAACAAAAACAAAAAAAACAAAACCGAGACATCTGCAGATAGAAACAGATGAAAAAGGAGGGGGTGTTAATGGATGATTAGAAAATGTATATGTACAATCAAATTAAGTTCTCTTTCAAATCAAAGATCCCAAGATATGGGTGGAAAGTATTATTCTTGCAACTGCATTAATCGTCTTTTTTTACTCGAACATAGCTTAGCCATGTCATGTGATATGCTACTTCAGTACACGTTAACAGCAAATACTACTGGGACCCATAGGCGGCACGATGACGTCAGGTATGGGGAAGCTAAATTTATGAAACGTAAAAGTAAAAAAAAACAAACAAACATCATTTTAAACCACATAAGCTTGGTGTAAAGACAAATTATTTATATCCTGTTTGAAATACTCTGTGAACTGACCCGCCACTGTTTGAATCTTTGGCGCTGAATTGTGACTCATTTAAGGCACCTCCTCCCAGTGGGCAGGGACTTTAATTTCCTCTGCCAGGATAGAAACTCCATTCTAAAAGAAGTGGTACGCCATTCTGCTCTTAATGGGCAACGACAGAATGATGTGTCTGTGATAGACTTGTTGTGGCAATGTCTTTTAGTGCAAATTAAGTTGTTTTGTTTTTTTTTTGGTCTGCATTGTTTTATTCCGCAAAGTGCGCACCTCAAAGGACAACCCATTTTCAATCCATCCATCCATTATCCAAACCGCTCATCCTGCTCTCAGGGTCATGGGGATGCTGGAGCCTATCCCAGCAGTCATTGGGTGGCAGGCGGGGAGAAACCATGGACAGGCCGCCAGGCCATCACAGGGCAGGCACGTGCGCGCGCGCGCACACACACACACACACACACACACACACCACACATTCACACCTAGGGACAATTTAGTACGGCCGATTCACCTGACCTACATGTCTTTGGACTGTGGGAGGAAACCGGAGCACCCGGAGGAAACCCACACAGACACGGGGAGAACATGCAAAGTCCACACAGAGGATGATCCGGGATGACCCCGAAGGTTGGACTACCCCAGGGCTCGAACCCAGGACCTTCTTGGTGCGAGGCGACTGCGCTAACCACTGCGCTACCATGCCATCAAATACCGACCCTTTGCCACGCCCCTCGGCATCTGATACAGATGCACAAGGCATCCTTTAGCATCTATATGAGACGCACCGGGCATTTAATTACCTTCAATTTAAACCCATCCGTGGAAATATTTGACACCCAGAGCAGATCGGGCAGCGATAGTGTCAAAACCAAAACATTGTGTGTTCAGGTAGAAATCTTGAAAGTAAATGAGGAGTCAATCATATTTCGCAAGCCAGCAAATCATTCCCTACTGACCTCAGCACAGGAGAACTGGAGGAACCAAAAAATAATTCACCTCGTCTGCCACGCGGAAGTGCCATATAGTCTCCGATCTTAAAACTACGCTATAAAAATACAATTTCAAGAGTAGAATTAAATCACAATCACAGGTGGAAATCATCTCAGCAACTACAATAAAACATTTCCTGTGGCTGAGCTATGTTTTCTTATCTTATGAGCTATGTTTTCATGAATGAAAGTCTATCAGCAGAGCAGCCAGTCAGCTTCATTCATTTTATATTAGGAAAACTGCGGCAGTTAAACACATTCGACGTCTTTTAATAAGGGCTTTGAAATTATGATAGCCTGGCCTCTGTCATGTCATGTCAGATTCATTCGCTTTCCTGCGAGGGTCCGCCTAGGAGGCTATGCATCCACAGATTGACAGTTAAAATGTTTTTATTAGGTAGATTTTTTTAGCGAGAGTACTGCGTTTTAAATTTATTTGACCATATTTCCTGTTCAATCCACTCAGGCGCTGCATAAAAGTCTTATAATGGCAGGCCAAACTTTTTTCTGTCCGTGTGTGTGTATATGGAGAGGGAAGATACGCCTGGTGGAGATTTGCACTCTTAATTTTATCTGCTGTTTTTTCCCTTCTTTTCTTCCTTCCCTTCCTCTTCTTTTCCTTCCCTCCTCCTTTTCCTCCCTATCACTAATACCCCCGTACAAAACAAATCCCCTCTCCCTCCGTGGCAAAATCCCCCTCGTTTCATGCGCATCGGGTGCCGTATGCTAATTTACTGCCAAAGAGGCTCAGCCATAATACACTAAGACTCATACCTGCATACCAAAAAAAGAAAAAAAGAAAAAAAGAAAAAAGGGAAGAAACTGCTTTAACAGCAATGTCCGGTGAAGATAGCTGGCTACTGGATGAGAATGCAATAACACAAAAAAGGTTATTTGCCCTGCGAGGGTCCATCTGCAGTCTTTTACCCTAAGTCAGCATTTTCATCTGTCTCATTAGGCCCAAAACCTGGGTCTATGACTGCTCGTGTGTGTGTGTGTGTGTGTGTGTGTGTGTGTGTGTGTGTGTGTGTGTGTGTAAGGACACTACATGTTTTTTGTACATATGCAATTACGAACCTGTGTGTGTGTGTGTGTACATGAGACTACTTCTTGCACTTACATGTTCACATGTGTACAACTGCCTGTAAATTGTATGTGTCCACTTTCTTGGGAGACCATTGTGGGTGCAGAGTATGTGTCTGTACATGTGATAACATCAGTGTGTGTGTGTGTGTGTTAAGTGTGCTTTTATATGTAATGTTTTGACTGTTGTGTGTGTCTGTGCTCTCGTGTGCAAATAGCCCCTTCCTGTCTCACTGATCTCTTTTGCCCCTACCGACCGACCTGGTCACTCAGGTCTGCCTCCCTGGTCTCCTTCCATAGTGAGAGCCTGCCTCTGCAGTGTAGCCGTCCCTGTCTTTGACAACTCCCTCCCTCCATCCCTCCGTAATGCTGAATGTCTTCTTGTTATTTACCAGTTCACCATAAAACCCACCTGTCCAGTCTGGCTTACCTGTCACCCCACTTCTTCAAGGTTATACACACTGTCAGATGTGTAATACACAGGATTACTTGTGTTAACTTTAGTCCGATGATCCCATTTTTACAAAGGTGTGGACTCTTTACTATTGAGCTGAGTGCACAGAAGCGACAATGCTACTACACCTTGTTTGCAGTCCAGAAAAATTGTGTGTGTGTGTCTGCATTTACGGTTTGGCTTGCTGTGGGAGTCTGGCTGCCCGCTAGCTCATCAGCCACTTATATATGTTGTTCACACGATGTCTCGACAGTGTTGTGTGACATCCATAGTGAAGAAAGAGCAGAGCCAAATTACAGCAAAGGAGAAAGATGACATTTGCAGATTTGTCTCTATTTAAGTGTGTTTCTTTGTCTGCACATATGTGCCGAAGACCATTTTTACATATTCCAGTGAACTTCATACACTTAGCTTGGAATAAAAGTGGTAGCTTTGATATCCTGTTTACCCACATGACATCAACGTAGACATGGATCATTGTCAGTGCCATCCTGATCATCTGCATTTACTGCTATGATGGAATAGGTACCTTCAGAGGCATTTCAAAACCAGTCTTTTCCTTACACACAAAGCTGACTAGCACACCTGGAAAGAGTGAATCTGCAACTTTACACTACATCCATTCAAATCTTACCAGAATTTAGAAAGCCTGAAATATTTTTATAACCCCACCATTTCAACATGCACATCAGAAGTACACCAGGACGTTGATGGTAACAGAATCCCCCCCTTTTTCCTCCCAACTTGTACCAGGTCAATTACCCCACTCTACCAAGCCATCCTGGTCGCTGACCCCCTCTGTTGATCGGAGTAGGGCTTCACTACCACATGCCCCCTCCGATACATGTGGTGTCACCAGCCGCTTCTTTTCACCTGACAGTGAGGAGTTTCAACAGGGAGACGTAGCGCATGGGAGGATCACGCTATTCCCCCCAGTTCACCCCCCCGAACAGGCGCCCCAACCGACCAGAGGAAGCGCTAGTGCAGTGACCAGGACACATACCCACATCCGGCTTCACACCTGTAAACACGGCCAATTGTGTCTGTAGGGATGCCCAGCCAAGCCGGAGGTAACACGGGGATTCGAACCGGCGATTCCCGTGTTGGTGGGCAAAGGATCCGCAACTTTACACTACATTCACTCAAATCTTACAATTATTTAGAAAGTCTGAATTGTTTTCATAACCAACCGTTTCAGCACACACGTCAAAAGTACACGAGGACATTCATGGTAACATGAATTTTTAACTGAATGCCAAAATGATTGTTAATCCCAAATAATGCTCAGAGAATCAAAATTAAAGAAAAAATAGAAAATAACACAATTTTATCTAATCTATAATGCTGACAAAAGTGAGCTCTAATCAGTTTTGAAAGTCAACGCTGTGTTCTTGGATTTTATTGAGAGATAGTTGACTTCATATGTAAAGACTCATCATACATCTAGAGGCTTTTCTAAGTGGTCCTGAGGCAGAGACTTTACTGCACATCACCGCTGTAGTGAGGACAGACGGGGCAGGGGGAGAGGCAATTATGGCCAACATTAGCTTGCCATTTAGTCCCCCTCCAGAACCTGTGGTTTTTAGGAGCACTTGGCCACTGAAAAGGCAAGCCTGACATTTTCAAGAGAAAAATGCCTTTCTGAGAATCCCTGTCTAATTACCCCACACAAACACACATTCATGGAGAGATGGGGACATTGCACACAGGTAGGAGTGCAAAAGCAGGAACATGTGCACACGAACGCCTGGAAATAGTTGCACAGACTCAAGGAAGACACGCTCACTGAGGGAAGCGTTCGGGAGACAAAATGACAACACGTTTGACTGACAGCACCGTTTTTGTCTTCAATAAAGTTGAAATTAGTTTCTTGTGTGGTGTTTTCGAAACAGAATTGTTCACATTATAGTCAGAATACACACCAATCCACCCTTTCGAGTGCAACCATGTTTTGCACAAGTAAGTGCTCAGCACAGAAGAAGACTTGGCCCTCATTCACCTGTCTCATGTCACGAGACAATATGAGAGAGAGGGACGAGTCGATCAAAATTAGCACACAGACTCCCACATGCTGTCTAACTTGCAATAACACATTTATTTGTGACACTTGGGGGCTAGACCTTCATCAGGCAACATATTTTGCCTGATGAAGGTCTAGCCCCCAAGCATCACAAATAAATGTGTTATTGCAAGTTAGACTGTGCAAGAGTTTGTTTGCCACTTATAAATAAGTGCTGCCTGTCACACAAAAACCAATGATTATTCTGCCTATTAGCAGAACAAGTTATTTTGGTTACCCACAATGCCGATGATACTGTTAATTTTTTGATGTTACAACGGAAAGGAGAACAGTGTTTGTCTTTCTATCTTTCTCCATAGCGACTCAGCTCCAGGTCTCGACAGGGAAAGTCGATGCCTCTGTGGTAGTACCTCATGTACCTCATGTGACTCCCGTGTACAGGAAGAACATGTAGACAATGATGAGTGTGACTTACTGAATCCATTGAGATCCTGGTTGGAGGTGGAGAAGGGGTCATCTTTGTGCAAGGTGCTGACCTTGGTGGTGCTCTTATCAGCAGTGGTCACTGGACCCATCTCCCTCTGCTGGGTGGAGGTATTGGCCGTCTCCTTCTGTTTCTTGGCCAACTTCCTGTCAAAGTCCCAACATACATGCACACACAGACACAGATGCATGTAAGTTCACACATGTGTACATTCACATTCACACACACACTCATGCATGCACACACGCACACACACAGAGCCTTATTCACACATAAACAAAAGCATGTGCATTTGCGCCCACACAGTTGCAAATACATCCAGTACACACACACACACACACACACACACACACACACACACACACACACACACACACACACACACACACACAAACAAACACAGAGCCATATGAACACAAACAAAAGCATGTGCATTTGTACCCACACAGATGCAAATACATCCAGCACACTCACACACACACACACACACACACACACACACACACACACACACACACACACACACACACACACACACACACACACAAAACACTAGTTAATTTACAACAAAACAAGTATATATTTTTCCTTGGACATGCAGTCATGCTCAACACAGGACAAGCACAATTACGGGGGACAATAAAGAAGGCACTTTACTACACACTTTTGAGTGTTACCAGAAGATGGTATTGACATGATTAAAGAACATATCTATTTCATATGGACCAACACTGTTCATATCTAAAACATCTATACAGCCACAATACTGTACAGTGCCAAATTGAGAACAAACCTATTGTAACCTGTACATTAAGCAATGTCCATCATAACTGTAAAGAAGCATTTGGAGATAATTTGAAGTTTCCTTTATTAATCCCCTTGGGGAAAATTAGTTACTGCAAATTAACCCATCCTAGCTGTGATCTGTGTAACTAGGAGCAGTGGGCTGCCGCCTTCATGCTGTGCCCGGGGACCAACTCCAGTTCTTTTCCCATTGCCTTGCTCAATGGCACAGACAGCTGAGCATAGACAGGAGCATAAACTCCAACATGCATGTTTCTTTTGATGGTGTGGGGAAACCGGGGCCCTCGGAGAAAACCCACCACAGACACAGGGAGAACATGGAAATTCCAACCCCGGGGTTCGAACCCAGGACCTTCTTGCTGTGAGGTGACAGTGCTAACCACTGGGCCACCATGCTGCCCAATTCTATTTAATCCAAAACTTGTTTCAAGTGTTATTCTTGATGCAAGCATGGTCATCTGTTTTCTTTACCATTCTTCCTAGATTCTGAAAGCAAGTGAGACTCTCATAGTATCAAATAAAATGACATCCCTCAAATTTGCAATTGTCTCCCAAATTATCTGATCATAAGACTGAAGCCAAATTTCTCATTTCTTTTTCATGTGATCTAAGTAAAGCATTTTGCAGGTCACACATGGATGGGGGTATTTTCTTTCATTGTCAAAAATAAACAATCAAGGAATGAAAAATGAAATGCCATTATAGACAAATACATTCCATCAGAAATGTCAGCCTAAACAAGCAAATGTGTCATCAAACATCTCAAAAACTAAGTGACATCTTCTTTAGGAGATGTCTTGTTTAGGACAGATGGCAGTGGGGTTTTTAACTAGACTATTTAACACGATCTTGGAAGCGAGAGGATGCCTAAGGAGTGGAGAAGACGCATACCGGTACCGATTTTCAACAACAAGGGTGATGTGCAGAATTGTAGCAACTACAGAGGTATAAAGTTGATCAGCCACAGCATGAAGGTATGGGAAAGAGTAATAGAAGCTAGGTTAAGAGGGATGATTAGCGAGCAGCAGTATGGTTTCATGCCACGACAGAGCACTACAGATGTGAAGTTTGCTTTGAGAATGTTGATGGAGAAAAAAAGAGAAGGCCAGAAGGAGGTGTGGTATTGTATGAGGAAGTCGGGAGTTGCAGAGAAGAATGTAGGAGTGGTGCAGGATATGTATGAGGGAAGTGTGACAGTGGTGAGGTGTGCAGTTGGAATGACAGATGGGTTCAAAGTGGAGGTGGGATTACATCAATGATCGGCTCTGAGCCCTTTCTTGTTTGCAATGGTGATGGACAGGTTGACGGACGAGATCAGGCAGGAGTCTCTGTGGATGATGATGTTTGCGGATGACATTGTGATCTGTAGCGAGAGTAGGGTGCAGGTGGAGGAGAGCCAGGAGAGGTGGCGGTATGCACTGGAGAGAAGAGGAATGAAATTCAGTAAGAGCAAGACGGAACAAATATGCGTGGATGAGAGGGAGGACAGTGGAATGGTGAGGATGCAAAGAGTGGAGGTGACGAAGGTGTATGAGTTTAAATACTTGGGATCAAATGTCCAAAGTAACAGGGAGTGCAGTAGAGAGGTGAAGAAGAGAGTGCAGGCAGGGTGGAGTGGGTGGAGAAGAGTGTCAGGAGTGATTTGTGACAGAAGGGTACCAGCAAGAGTTAAAGGGAAGGTTTACAAGATGGTTGTGAGACCAGCTATGTTATATGGTTTAGACAGTGGCACTGACGAAAAGACAGTAAGCGGAGCTGGAGGTCGCAGAGTTGAAGATGCTAAGATTTTCATTGGGAGTGATGAAGAAGGACAGGATTAGGAACAAGTATATTAGAGGGACAGCTCAGGTTGGACGGTTTGGAGACAAAGCAAGAGAGGCAAGATTGAGATTGATATGTGTGGAGGAGAGATGCCGGGTATATTGGGAGAAGGATGCTGAATATGGGGCTGCCAGGGAAGAGGAAAAGAAGAAGGCCAAAGAGGAGGTTTATGGATGTGGTGAGGGAGGACATGCAGGTGGCTGGTGTGACAGGAGGATGCAGAGGACAGGAAGAGATGGAAACAGATGATCTGCTGTGGCAAACCCTAACGGGAGCAGCTGAAAATATACTGCTCAAAAAAATAAAGGGAACACCTAAAAACACAATATAGACCTCGATGAATGAAATATTTCAGCTGAAAATCTTTATTTATTAGACAGAGGAATGTGTTTAGAGCAAAATAACCTAAGAATGATCAATGGAAATCAAAATCATTAGCCCATTAAGGTCTGGATTCAGAATCATACTCAAAATCAAAGTGGAAAATGAGAACACAGGCTGATCCAACTTCTGTGGAAATTCTTCAAGACGATTCAAAATGAGGCTCAGTAGTGTGTGTGGCCTCCACGTGCCTGTATGCACTCCCTACAACGTCTGGGCATGCTCCTGATGAGACGACGGATGGTCTCCTGAGGGATCTCCTCCCAGACCTGGATCAGGGCATCGGTCAACTCCTGGACAGTCTGTGGTGCGACATCGCGTTGGCGGATGGTACGAGACATGATGTCCCAGAGCTGCTCGATTGGATTCAGGTCTGGGGAACGTGCAGGCCAGTCCATAGCATCAATGCCCTCGACATACAGGACCTGCTGACACACTCTGGCCACATGAGGACGAGCATTGTCATGCATGAGCAGGAACCCAGGGCCCACTGCACCAGCATATGGTCTGACAATGGGTCTGAGGATCTCATCCCGGTACCTAATGGCAGTCATGGTACCTCTGGCTAGCACGTAGAGGTCTGTGCGGCCCTCGAAGGATATGCCTCCCCAGACCATCACTGACCCACCGCCAAACCGGTCATGCTGGAGGATGTTGCAGGCAGCAGAACGTTCTCCACAGCGTCTCCAGACTCTCTCACGTCTGTCACATGTGTTCAGTGTGAACCTGCTCTCATCTTTGAAGAGCACAGGGCGCCAATGGCGAATCTGCCAACCAAGATGTTCTCTGGCAAAGGTCAATCGGGCTGCACGGTGTTGGGCTGTGAGCACAGGCCCCAATTGTGGACGTCGGGCCCTCATACCATCCTCATGCATTCTGTTTCTCACTGTTTGAGCAGAAACCTGCACATTAGTGGCCTGTTGAAGGTCGTTTTGTAGGGCTCCGGCAGTGCGCCTCCTGTTCCTCCTTGCACAAAGGACCAGATAGCGGTCCTGCTGCGGGGTTGTTGTCCTCCTGCGGCCCCCTCCACGTCTCCTGGTGTACTGGCCTGTCTCCTGGTACCTCCTCCATGCTCTGGACACTGTGCTGGGAGACACATCAAATCTTCTTGCCACAGCACGCATTGATGTGCCATCCTGGATGAGCTGCACTACCTGAGCAACTTCTGTAGGTTGCAGATACCGCCTCATGCCACCTCTAGTGGTGAGGGCACTAGCAAAATGAAAAACTAACCAAAGATCGGCCAGAAAAGATGAGGACAGGCAAATGGTCTGTGGCCACCACCTGCAAATCCATTCCTTTTATAGGGGTTGTCTTGCAAATTGTCTAATTTCCACCTGGTGGAAATTAGACAATTTACCAACAGGTGAAATTGATTCACAAATCAGTGTTGCTTCCTAACTGGACAGGTTGATATCTCAAAAGTGTGATTGACTTGGAGCTACATTGCATTGCTTATGTGTTCCCTTTATTTTTTTGAGCAGTGTAGTAGTAGTAGTAGTAGTAGATTCTGATATCAAAATCCAAACGATACTTTCTTAAATATTTAACAGTAGAGCCATCTTGATGCGTACGTTTTAGGTCTCTCATCTTTTCCCACACAGAAAAGACTGAATTGAGACTCTTCTCAGGGATGGTTTAAGAGTGCTGCAGTTGTTCAGTTGGCATTGTGCAATCTCCACACTACATTTCAGAACGAGTAAAATTAAATCAATACATCTGAAAACGTTTGAACTCCAAACTCACCACAATTACAAGCAGCGACTTGTTAGAGGATCAAGAGTTAGAGCCAAAGTGTTTTGCCACTATGTTTCAGACTATGGGATGAATATAGAGGAGAATTTGGAAAAAAAAGAATAGATGGAAAAAAAACAAACAAGGAGGCAAGTACAAAGGATTTTCACAGCAGTGAATGGGGAAGTATATTTGCTTTCTTTACCTTTTCCTTCATTTTCGAGGAGATTCAGGTTATGTTCACTGAGATACAACATGACAGTATTGATGGCTCGACAAGGCAACTAATACCAATGAGCTGGTTAACACAAGTTTGCATGTTTATATTCACAAGGAGACCCTACTAAAGAAAACTATGATTGTCCGATCGTGCTCAAATTGCAGAAAGGCACATTTTTTCAGCATCTCAAGGCCCAAACACACTGAAAACAAATACTGCAACTTGTGTTTTACACTCCTTGTTTTATGCTTCCTTGGTGACAATGTGAGTCAGAGATTTCAGGAATCACTTTATTTGTCATTTCGAAATATCGTTTCCTCCAGCCCACAGCAGTGCAACACAAAGAAAAAAACACATCCAAACTCACACATGTATATCCAAACTAAACAAAAAAAAAATTGTCCAAGGGAATGAACGCCAGCCAGGATGACTGTCGGAACTGCCGGTCTGAATGGGCTAGCAGTTTGCTTAGCCTGCTCCGCTTCCTGTCAGACCGCTTTTGGTGTTTCCTCTTTGGGCACAGCTCCAGGCAGGGGCTGTGGTCCTTGGGCTCACCAGACGTATCAGATCAAGCTCCCCCAGCTAATCCAATGCCAGCTCTCCAAGCCAGACACCCTCAACACACCTCCCTGCACTCCATGTGATGACATCAAAAACACCACAGTCAACGCCAGGCAAGGCCACTGCTAGACCGCCCTCGGTGTTATTGAAACTGCTGGTCTGCATGGGCTAGCAGTTAGCTTAGCCTGCCCTGTTTCCACATCCTGTCAGACTGCCCTCAGTGTTTCCTTTTTGGGCGCAGCTACGGGCAGGGGTCGTGGTCCTTGGGCCCACCAGACACAGCAGACCAAAGGTCTCCCAGCAGATCCAACGCCAGCTCTCCCAGCCATCAAACGAAGACAAAACTTAAGACGCAGACATGGTCAAAGACACTGCATGGACGGTACTGGGTGAGGCCGCCGCTGCATTTGAAATGTCCGTCCCTACCAGTATGTGCATGTTTCCCCTTCCGGCTTAGAGGAAAAACTCGATTTCTTATTCAGAAAGTCCCAATTTTACATTGCATTATAAAATGACTTGCTGTGCTGGAGTCAGTGTCAGCTGAAAGGAACAAGCATATAAAACCATTTAGATATCTACAGCATGCCTAAATAATTGGTCCTGATTTTCTATGAGCCCAAAACCTTGGTTTGTTAATGTTATACAGACAAATGTATAAAGAATAGACAAATAAAGACAGCAAGGGGGGGGGGGTTTGACAACTGCCAAGATAACATGGTATATGCTTTACTAGTTCTGCTACCAGCATACTGATAAAAACATCTCATGATGATCTTTAACAGCACAGACTTGGACTTGATTTTTTTTTCCCTTGGGAAAAAAAGGTGTTTGTGTTCATGAATAAGCCCCTAGACTTCTTCATTGAATATTTTCTTCTGAATTTGACTTGAATTTTCTACCTTCAGATAAACTGAAAGATTTAAACAACAACCTTGATGATGATCTCATCTTAAAACCATTGAATCAAAAAGCATTACATAGCCACACTCTAAAAATGCTAAACTCTGAGATATAAAGAGAACAAATTGCCACCCTTTCGTTTTTCCTTGCACAGAATAATCCTTTAGCTGTCACATGAGCAGCCTACTTATGCTACAGGCTCCTGGATCACCATCCTGATCTTTGCTCCACCCTCTCTGCTGATCCGAGGAGGGCTGCAGACTACCACATGCCTCCTCCGATACATGTGGAGTCGCCAGCCGCTTCTTTTCACCCAACAGTGAGAAATTTCACCAGGGGGACATAGCACATGGGAGGATCACGCTATTCCCCCCAGTTCCCCCTCGAACAGCTGCCCCAACTGACCAGATGAGGTGCTAGTGCAGCGACCAGGACACATACCCACATCCGGCTTCCCACTCGCAGACACGGCCAATTGTGTCAATAGGGACGCCCAGCCAAGCCGGAGGTAACACGGGGATTCGAACCGCCGATCCCCATGTTGATAGGCAACGAAATAGACTGCCATGCCACCTGGACACCCCAAATTCATTAATTTTAACAGCACTCATTTCAAGACAACAACTCTGTGTTAGAGAAAAAATCCCAACCAATATGTGTCCCATTTTGCCAACTAAAAAATAGTCCTTGGGTATAAATATCAACAAAGTTATGGGAACTCTGGTGTACTGTCAGTGGCAAGAATCGTGAGACTATTGCCTATGAACTAAGCTCTGATTGCTGTCCAACAAAATAGACAAGATGCACCTTCCAATCAGGAAACAAATGGACATTCTCTCTTATCTGCCCCTCTTTTTATTGCATCCTGGTTGTAATTTCATGCAAGACCACATCCAGCTTTTAGCATTTTGGAGCTGACCAGTAAGTTGAGCTATCAAGGAAAATGAGAGGAGGCAATATGTCCCCCCAACTTAATGAAGGTTCACTGAACAGTTAACCGAGGTGTAAAGCCATAAACCCAAACTCATCATTTCAGGAGACCTTAACAAAGTGGAAATGAGTAAGGAACTCCACAAAACCCTCCAAAATGTCCACTCTGCCTGAAATACATTACATTACATTACAATACAGTCATTTAGCTGACGCTTTTATCCAAAGTGACTGTTACGGCCACGGGTGTGTCCGTATAATTGTTTTGTGTTGCCTTTTTGTATCTAACCCTCACTTTGACTACATTCAGGTATCCACCAGGTTCTCCTCATCACCTAATCAACTGGTCAACAAATCGTCCAATTTCCATCAGCTGTGTAGTCTCCCATTTAAACCCCCACATGTCTTCAGTTCAAGGGGCAAGCTAGTTTAGTTTGTGTGATTTTAGTTTGTGTTGTAGCTACTTTGTGTTGATGTCTTTGTCTCTATAGCTATTTGTGTTTGTAATGTCTGGCCTGTTTTTGGTTAAGTTTGGTATTGTTTAAATCCTGAGTATTTTGAGTTATGTTTAGCCCTTAATTTGTTTAGTTCTTTTGGGCAAGGGGATCAAGGTAAGATGCCCATGGGCAAACACCCCATCACATAGCTTATCTCCTGTTAGACACACTAGGTTATGAGCAGTTGCCACCTTCTGTCTTTAGGTTTGGTGCTTTTCAGCACTGTCAAGGGTTACTTTTGTTAGTAGTTTATTGTTTTTGCAACCGTTAGGTTCCCTTGTCCTGTCATGGTGTCAATAAATATTTATTTATGTCTCACTGTGTTGCACCCTCACCTCACTGTTGCCCAGAACACGAATTGTTGCACCCTCTCCAGACTGAGGGTCATAACAGCGACTTACAATAAGTGCATTTAACGTAGGAAATCAGGAGAACTACTAGTCATAAGTGCATCTAAGAGAAAAACCAGTGCTAAAGTGCAAGAAAGAGATATTTTTTTTAAATGAGTGAATACAATAAGTGCTAAGAACAAGTAACAGGGTAGTAGTGCTTAAAGAGATGAGTTTTCAACCTGCACCGAAAGATGGGCAGCGACTCTGCTGTCCTGACATCAGTGGGGAGTTAATTCCGCCACTGTGGGGCCAGGACAGAAAAGAGCCTTGACCGGGTCGATCGGCAGCAAGGGCCTCTGAGCGACAGGGCAACCAGGCGTCCCGAGGCAGCAGAGCAAAGCGGTCGGGCGGGGGTGTAGGACTTGACCATGGCCTGGAGATAGGAAGAAGCTGTTCCTTTCACTAACCTGTAGGCTAGCACCAGAGTCTTAGGATGCGAGCAGCTACTAGGAGCCAGTGTAGGGACATGAGAAGGGGAGTTGTATGGGAGAACTTAGGGCGGTTGAACACCAGACGAGTTGCAGCTTTCTGAACAAGCTCCAGAGGTCTGATGGCCGACGCTGGGGCGCCAGCAAGGAGGGAGTTGCTGTAGTCCAGCTGGGAGATGACCAGAGCCTGGATGAGCACCTGTGCCATCTCGTCGGCGAATCCTCCTGATGTTATAGAGGAGAAATCTGCAGGAACGAACAACAGATGCAACGTTTTCAGCAAACAGTTGGTCATGCCAGCTCACACCCAGATTCCTCACAGTCCGAGTTGGCGTCACCACGGTGTTGTCAATGGTGATGGCCAGGCCTCGGTGCGGGCAACCTTTCCCTGGGAGGAACATCAGCTCTGTCTTGTCCAGACTGAGCTTCAGGTGGTGTGTCGCCATCCACTCCGAGATGTCAGTCAAGAACGCAGCAATGCGTGTCTCTACTTGTGTGTCAGAGGGAGAAAAGGACAAGATCAGCTGGGTGTCATCGGCATAACAATGGTAAGAGAAGTCATGCGAGCGAATAACAGAACCCAGGGATGTCGTGTACAGGGAGAAAAGGAGAGGACTGAAAACTGAACCCTGTGGAACGCCTGTAGTCAGTCTGCGAGGCTCCGACACAGATCCCCTCCATGTCACCTGGTAGGAGCAACCCGTCAGGTAGGTTGTGCAAACATTGAGAGTGCAGAGCCTGTGACATCCAGCCCCTCGAGGATAGAGTGGAGGATCTAGTGGCTCACTGTGTCGAACACAGCTGACAGGTCCAGGAGTATCAGGACAGAGAGAGAGTTTGCTCTCGCAGAGTGCAGCGATTCTGTCACTGCGAGGAGGGCCGTCTCTGTCGAGTGACCCACCCTGAACCCAGACTGTTTGGGTTCCAGGAGGTTGTTCTGGTGGAGGTACAAAGAAAGTTGGTTAAAGACAGCATGTTTGAATGTTTTGGATAGAAACGGTAGAAGGGAAACTTGTCTGTAGTTTTTGATGTCAGAGGGGTTAAGTGATGGTTTCTTGAGAAGGGGGGTGACTCTAGCAGTCTTGAAGGCAGATGGAAAGCATCCTGCCTGGAGGGAGGTGTTGATGAGGTGGGTTGGATAGGGAAGGAGTTCAGGTGCTATAGACTGAAGAAGAGGGGAGGGGACCGGGTCAAGGGAGCATGTGCTGGGGTGACTGGATGTGATGAGGTTGAGAACCTCGTCGGGGGAGAGGGGAGCGAGGTGGCATAGGGTGGCACGTGGAGAGTTGAGGGAGGGTGCAGAGGGTAGAATAATGCAAGCAGCACTAACTGGGTGGTGGGAAAAGGAGGATCTGATGTCGTTTACCTTCTTGTCAAAGAAGTTAGCGAAGTCATCAGGGAGAAGGGAGGAAGTAGGAGGAGGAGGTGGGGGTTGAAGAAGTGTGGAGAAGGTTTCAAAGAGTTTCTTAGGATTAGAGGCAGAGGATAGGATTTTAGAGCGATAGAAGGCAGCCTTAGCAGCAGAAAGGGAGGAGGAGAAAGTGGAAAGAAGAGACTGGACGTTGAGAAGGTCCTCTGGGAGTTTGCCTTTTCTCCATTTGCGCTTTGCTACTCTCCGGCTCCGTCTGTCAGTACGTACTGAGTCGGTCATCCAAGGGGCAGGTGGAGTTGGGCATGCAGGCCTGGAGGTGAGGGGACAGATTGTCCAGAGAAGAGGAGAAGGTAGAGAGAAGAAGATCAGTTGCAGTGTCAGGGGGGTAAGAGAGAGAAAGATTTAGGTGTAGGGAGGATAGAGGTAACAGAGGAAGAAAGATCAGTGGCGGAGACAGAGCGGAGGTGTCTACGGGTGGAAACCATGTGGGTAGGGGAAGGGGCTGAGGGGGGTGAAGAGAGGACGAGAGAGTAGGACATGAAATAGTGGTCAGAGAGCTGGAGGGGAGTAACAGAGAGATTGGAACTAGGACAGTGTCTAGTAAAGATAAGGTCCAGCTGGTTGCCGGTCTTGTGGGTAGGAGGAGAGGGTGAGAGGTCAAGGTCAAAGGAGGAGAGGAAAGAGAGAAGAGGATCTAGCTTGTTAGTGTGGATGTTGAAGTCACCGAGAAGGATAAGTGCAGAGTCATCAACAGGGAATTGCGAGACAAGTGTGTCAAGCTCCTCCAGAAACTCACCAAGGGGGCCTGGTGGGCGGTACACAACCACGATGGTGAGTTTGACTGAATAAGAGACAGTAACAGCATGAAATTCAAAAGAGGGCAGAGAAAATTGTGGAATGGAAACAAGACAGTATTTCCATTTCAGGGAGATTAGCAGGCCAGTACCACCACCCCGCCTCCCAGCTCTGGGAGTGTGAGAAAAAGAGTACACATCAGACAGAGCTGCCGGTGTGGTAGTGTTTTCTGGCATGATCCAGGTCTCCAATAGAGCAAGAAAGTTGAGGGAGAGCAAGGATGCATAGCCTGAGATAAACTCAGCCTTCGGCACCGCAGACTGGCAATTCCAGAGCCCTCCTGTCACCACTTGCTCAACTGCTTCCTCCCTCACCAGGCTCTGACACCTTCAAACACCATCATGGTCCACCTCATCCATGTTTACAGGCAGAAACTAGTATCTGCAAGGCATGATGTGAGCTGATGGATCACTGGAGCCATAGTGGAGTGACATGGCTGCTTTGACTCTACAGTCTAGAAAGTATTCAGAAACACTACCAAAAGCCAGGATCAGCACACAGACAATGATAACAAACAAATGGAAGCATTGCTCCAACTTTAGAAATATTCATTCAAATATTTATTCATCCACCTTGCTTTGATTATCTTTATCAGGGTTAGGCCAAACTCAAAGTAAGCATAACACAGTCTGCCTTTTTATTATTTGCTTTTTAAAACCTGACATTTGTAAGGTTGCCAGATGCAGTGAATCAGATGATGTTCTTACAATAGAAACATGGAGCAGTTACTAAGTAGTTACTTGTTAGCTGAATAACAGCTAATATTGTTAAAGGATGGCAAATGGGAAAGCTTGTGTTAAGGTGCATTACTTAAAACAATGATGTGTTTAAAATGAAAAAAAATGAACACAATTACCATATCAACTTGCATGGGGTGTGGGAGGGTGTTTGCGAAACCAAATTAAGCCATAAACAAAGCTAAAAGAATACCCTTGTCTATGCCCAAGCCTTGCAAAGGGCTTAGCAATGAGGTTTGGGCCAATGCCACTCAGTTAACACAATAATGTAGGTCATTACACACATCCAACAAATGCCAAAACACCACAACATATTTAGGAGTGATTACTTCGAGGCCGGTGGCCACAGCCTAGAGGTAAACAAGTAGAAGCAACCAAACAAGGTGTTTTGAGCCGGTGTGTACCACTTCCTGTGCTATCGGTCACTGAAGCTTGTGGACATGACGGGGGGACAGCTGCAGTCAAAGCAGCTTCTAATCACATGGCATTACCATGTAAAATGTGTTTGATTATATTCACATTAAAACCCAGGTACTCAATAACCATTTCTAAATAAAACAGTTTTGTTTTTTTTCTTTTTAATTTTATTATTTCATCTCACTTCAAAGAAAATAAAATGTGTGGCTTTGGTAATGACGCAACTGGAATTGTGAGCTACGGATGAAGAACAGGGGAAAGGGAGACATATATTTTGAAAAGTGATGTTCAAAAACTCCCTGATATGCAGTGGGGGGGGGGGGGGTCATGTATTTTGCATCCCTTGGCTGATGCACCCTGGCTAGTCATTTGCTCCCCTCCCAGACAGTGACATTGTGCAACAAGGCTATTTCAAATATATAAACGTGTACAGCTGTAAAGTGCCTCGGCTACTTTAATGTGCACTGAATAACCACTGCACGCTGCTGCTCTAGATACGACTTGAAGAAACGCAGGTGTATAATGAATGAGCCCTTGTAGGATAACACTTAGAAACACTCTCTGCATGTACCTCTAAGTGTTATCGTTCATGGGAAACAAGGCTCAGATTTGTTTGTGTTTTCAAACAGAGCTACGTAGTATCTCTGCATGCACCAGTGCAGCAAAGATGATGTAATGTGCACACACCATTGCAAATTAATCATTCTGCACCAAACATCTGATTCATTTTCATACTTCTTTGCCCACCACTATGAGTGAGATACTGATTCAACGGACTCAACGTGGACAATTGGAGGAAAAGTTTGGTAAAAAGCAAAAGGCAACAACATGTAACACAGCCAACATAGCTACATAACATGTTGGAGAATCAAGTGATACTGATTTTTCTCATGGTCAGTTTTTCCTGTCCATAAGTGAACAAACTGTCTGCTCAGAACACACTTGCGCTATTCATTGAACACACAAAGTTTCCAGACACGCTCCTTAACATGCTTTAGGACTCTAGCATCTTCTCACAACCAGTGTAGTGGGCTGTGTGTTTTTTTTTGTGGCCATTTTTTCATGCTATCCAGCATCTTTGCATGTGTGTGTGCATGTGGGTATCTTAGTAAGAAATGCTTGTTGTTTACTTTTGGGTTTGAAATTCGTCTTCCCTTAGCACTTACTACAAAAGACAAGCTTGAAGAGTCAAAACATGTATCATATCATGTATTAAGTATATCAGTAAATCACAAATTCTTTCACATGTCATGTATACAGTGCTGCTTGAAAGTATGTGAACCCCTTGAGCAGTTTAGATTTTTCTGTTGTTTTACCATGATTTTCTTATTCTATCATCACCAGTTTTTATGTATGAAATGTCAGATATATGTTTATCAGTTGCATGTACTTGTTTAGTGGGACTTGTTTAAGTAGCCCAAAAACTACATGAAACATAGAATTAGGGTATGTGTAAAAGTAAGTGAACCCCCAGCTGCATTGATTAAGTCAAGCAGGTAACAGACTCAGGTGAAACACATTTGGGTGCTTAATTAATCATTTAAGCAGACCAATGAAATGAGACATCCTTGGGAAAGGGTTTGGCCTGCACTAATTAAAAGAGAGAGGAAACCAACCAAACCACTGTGGTCCCATACAAATCAACAATGCCGAGAGCAAAGGAGATATCCGAGGACATGAAGAAGAGGGTAGTGATAGCCCATCAGTCTGGGGAGGGATATAAGAGCATCTCCAAAAGATTCCAGCTCCATCCATCCACTGTAAGACAAATAATTTACAAATGGAGGGCCTTCAACATGACAGCAACTCTGCCTAGAAGTGGACGCCCATCAAAACTATCACCCAGAAGCACCAGAAAAATAATAAATCGGGTAAAGGCCAACCCACACATCACCTCTAGAGAGTTGCAGACCTCTCTGGTAGCATCTGGGACAAGTGTGCATGCGTCTACAATCAGACGAAAATTGAATAGCCATGACATTCATGGGAGGGTTGCTAGAAGGAAGCCTCTGCTCTCAAAAAAGAACAAAGCTGCCCGTTTCAACTTTGCCAGAGAGCACTTGGACAAACCAGAGACCTCCTGGAAGTCCATTCTCTGAACAGACGAGTCCAAAATAGAATTATTTGGTCACAATCAAAACCAACATGTTTGGAGAAAAGCCAACACTGCATATGAAGAAAAGAACCTCCTCCCAACAGTGAAGCATGGTGGTGGAAATGTAAAGGTCTGGGGCTGCTTTTCTGCTTCTGGACCTGGACGACTCCATATTATCCAAGGAACCATGAATTCTCCGGCATATCAACAAATTCTTGACCAGAATCTCCTGCCATCAGTCAGGGAGTTGAAGCTGGGACGAAAATGGATTATGCAACAAGACAATTACCCAAAGCATTCCAGCAAAACTACAAAGGAATGGCTTCAGAGAAAGAGGATTCGTACTCTGGATAGGCCCAGTCAAAGTCCGGATCTTAATCCAATTGAAATGTTGTGGCGAGACCTGAAGAAGTTGGTACATACCAGATGTCCCTCCAACCTCTCTCAACTGGCTGAGTTCTGCAAGGAGGAGTGGGCAAAAAGCCCCATAAGCAGATGCGAGAGACTGGTTAGTGGTTACAGAAGACGTTTGGTTGAAGTAATGGCTGCAAAAGGAGGAGCCACAAGCTACTAATACAAGGGTTCACATACTTTTGCACATGTTAAATTTTCAGTTTTTGTGAAATAAACCACCTTTGTGGAATTAAATAATGAAAATATATCTCTTTTTGTGTGTGTGTCCATTATTTGGAAGGTGTGCTTTACAAATTGGGATTTGGATGTATGTGTAATAAGCTTATTTTAATGTTTTTTACAAAAACAGTGACCATGTCTGGAGGGTTCACAAACTTTCAAGCAGCACTGTATGTGCCGGCCCTGTGATGAACTGGTGGCCTGTCCAGGGTGTCTCCCCGCCTGCCACCCAGTGACTGCTGGGATAGGCTCCAGCATCCCTGCAACCCCAATTGGGACCAAATACTGTCAAGTACCATGTTTTAACCATCATTTGAGCAATCGGCAACAGTTTATACAAACAAACAACAGACTACAAGGTCATTTACGTTTCTTCCTGTGGAATGAGTACACCTGCAAGTATGCATGTGTTCACTTGAATGTGTATGTGTGCAAGTATTTGTTATGGATCTATAGTATATGTGCATCACTGTGTGCATGTTTGTCCATACATTTGAATCCCTGCATGCACATCCTTACTTTTGGGCCTTACATAGCTTGTGATAACGTGTGTGTGTGTGTGTGTGCGTGTACGTTTTTGATGTGTCAAATATGAATCTATGACTCTTTGTGAGATGTAAGAGTGAGAAATATATTGAATTAAAATGAAAATGAGGCCTAAGTGTTGTCTGCTTATGTATGCCTGTAGCAGGTTTATTGTATGTATGTGTGTGTGTGTTTGGGTTTGGCAGATAAGTGACACATGACTTTGAATGCTTTTCAGCCCCAAGAGAGTACGAGACAGATTTAGAGCAAGCTGTGAGAGGGGGAGAAAGAGTGACATAACTAAAGAAAAGGTAAGTGTAAAGAGCAGTAGTGAAAACAACAGATGAAGATGACATAATGCAAACGAAGACAGTAAGAGAGGGGAGGGGGTAGAGAAAATGCCAGAAAGGGACAGAGAATATGAAAATGAATGGCATGAAAAACACAGAAAAAAAAGAACGGAAGAAAAAATGTCACGTGACTGAATTCTTTCCATCAAACCCAGACTCAAACCTCCTCGATTTACGGGCCATATAGCCCCCCAATCTCCACTGTGATTGGAGCTTAGAGTGGCCTATTTCTGGTGAGTTGACTCCACTTTGAGGGGAAGTGGGCAAGATGATGAGGAGGCGAACAAGAAAAAAAGGAAAGGTAGATGGAGAGTTGAAGAGGAAGAGAAATGATCAAAGGTTGGTGGGAAAAAACATGACAAGTGAAAAAGTAACGGGAGGAAATGCAAAGAACGAGGCAGAAAGGAAGAGCTCCTTAAAGGGACAAAGGAGAACAGGGAAAAATAGGGATGAGGCTTTCTCTCCCCTCCCATCCCTAACCCCACCTCCCTCAACCCCACAGCTCTTTTGGACATACATTCATCCCACTAATGGACTCATTTAAAGGACAAATTCCTTGCGTATTGTAAATGGCAATGAGCTCAACATAATCCCTCTTTAATGAATGTCATGGCGGCACTTCATTAAGTGCTAAGGTTACCCCGCTGAGCAAAGACCACGGCGAGAATCATGGACTACTTTGTGCCCCCAGCGCTGTTAATTGTCGATGGTTTGATGTGCAGAAAATGAGCACAGGGCCATGGCTCCCTTGTTTTCCTTGGATTCAGCTGTGCACTAGGCTTGATGGGTTTGCCCGTGAGGTGTATTACATAGAGACACAAAAGAAGATCACACAATAGTTGTGTTTATATGCACAGTAATGACTCAATCATAAAAACGATTTTATCGATTATCGTTATTGATGTAAGGTCAAAACTGAGGTAAACATAACCTGACGACAACTCCTTGAAAAGGTGCTGGGTAAAAGAATGTAGTGAAGAAAAGAAACTCATACAGTGGCTGTAGAGCTTCCCTGTTTATTCAGCAATGGCTTGACGAGCGTATTTTATTACTGGGTATTACTGTTCACTACAATTGTGCTTGGTTTGATTGTGATTATAATGCCAATATTTGAGACATGTATATACGCTACATTGCCAAAAGTATGTGGACACCCCTTCTAATTTGTGAGTGTGGCTATTTCAGCCACATCCATTGCTAGCTGGTGCATAAAACTAAGCACACAGCCTTGCAGTCTCCACACACACACACACACACACACACACACACTGGCAGTAGAATGGGTCATACTGAGTAGCCCAGTGACTTTCAACGTGGCACGGTCATAGGACGGCACCTTTACAACAAGTCAGTTCTTCACATTTCTGCCCTGCTAGATCATCTTTAATGTTACTTATTGTTTGTTTTGTCTCTTTTTTTGGCAAATGAATTATACCTAAAATACAACTGTAGGGAGATGGAGAGAGTGTCTGTAACCATAACTGTACAAAAAAAGTGTACAAAAAGAACAACTATACTTAATGGATAGTGAAAAGGCAACCAGATGAACTGATAAACAAAAGATCTGTCCTCAGTACAATGTCAACTGAAACAAAATCACTCGTGGGGAGCAGGGGACATAGGGTTTGTGTGTGACACCACAGGCTGACCACTAACCACTCTGATACACTGTGACATAAGAATCGTGATTCTTATCTTCTACGATTCTGAATCGATTCACAAATTCCAAAAATCGATTTTTATAAACATTTTTTTCAGTCTTCAGTAGCCTCCTCGCTGCTGGCAATGTTGACTTGCCGCGCACCTGTTCCGGCTTCCGGAAAACACGACAGTGGCTAGTCAGTCGCTGCTAACGTTAGCTCTTGGTAGCCTTTCTAAAAATGGAGCAGCAACAAATTCCGCCAGTCCCATCATCACTGAAGGCAAGCGTTTAGCACATCTCGGATTTTACAGTCTCCCGGGGAAGCTTGACAGGACTCATTCAATATGCAAGATTTGCCAAACGATAATTAGGATTTCGGGAACACTACAAATGTTAGGTCTCACATCATATGCCTTCACCCAGAGTTGAAAGAAGTGGAACAACCGACTCCTGCAACATGAACAAACAACCAACACACACTGCACCACTTTACCAAACTCCCAGCCAGTTCTGAACGGGCACAAAAAAAACCAAAACAAACTAGATCCATCACCTGTTTCATTTCAAAAGACCTGCGTCCCTACAACATAGTCGACAATGAAGGCTTTAGATTTATGATCCAGACAATTGAGCCAAAGTACAATAAACCATCGTGTTGTTTTTGTTTTTTTACTGAGGTTAGGTTTGCCTTTGTGTGTTCACATTATTGCAATCAATTGATAAAACTTTTTCAAATATAAAAACTACATAATCTTATACACACTTTAGTCTGCTTTCATGACACAATTTGCCACACTGCCTTTCTTAGCACACAGCAGGAGTAGATCCTGAAATTAGCACCCCTATGTACCAAATCTAGAATCGATTTTGAATCTGGAATCCTTTTGAATCGAAAATCGATTTTGAATCGAACCGTGACCCCAAGAATCGAAATCAAATCAAATCGTCAGATTCCGAAAGATTCCCACCCCTAATGTCCACTGACCATGTCCTTACATAACTCTTTCCTATTTTCATTTTTCATGACATGATTTTGTGCGGCAGTAGTAGCCACACAATGTGGTAGTGGCTAGCTAGCTAGCTAGTGTAGGGGTCTGACCAACTTTAAACCAGTCTGAGTCAATGTCAAACCCCACAAAGGATACATGCATTCAGAATACACATGACCCTTGGTTATTTTGTTTACAACACAAACAAATTCATAATTAATTCCAAGGCAGGTACATAAAACACTCAATTTAAATAAACTCAATCACACCATCTGTCAATTTCCAAAACGTACGTACACTACCGTTCAAAAGTTTGGTTGTGAAATGAATAGAAAATAGAGTCAAGACATTGACAAGGTTAGAAATAATGATTTGTATTTGAAATAAGATTTTTTTTACATCAAACTTTGCTTTCGTCAAAGAATCCTCCATTTGCAGCAATTACAGCATTGCAGACCTTTGGCATTCTAGCTGTTAATTTGTTGAGGTAATCTGGAGAAATTGCACCCCACGCTTCCAGAAGCAGCTCCCACAAGTTGGATTGGTTGGATGGGCACTTCTTGCGGACCATACGGTCAAGCTGCTCCCACAACAGCTCAATGGGGTTCAGATCTGGTGACTGCGCTGGCCACTCCATTACCGATAGAATACCAGCCGCCTGCTTCTGCTCTAAATAGTTCTTGCACAATTTGGAGGTGTGTTTAGGGTCATTGTCCTGTTGTAGGATGAAATTGGCTCCAATCAAGCGCTGTCCACTGGGTATGGCATGGCGTTGCAAAATGGAGTGATAGCCTTCCTTATTCAGAATCCCTTTTACCCTGTACAAATCTCCCACCTTACCAGCACCAAAGCAACCCCAGACCATCACATTACCTCCACCATGCTTAACAGATGGCGTCAGGCATTCTTCCAGCATCTTTTCATTTGTTCTGCGTCTCACAAACGTTCTTCTTTGTGATCCAAACACCTCAAACTTGGATTCATCCGTCCACAGCACTTTTTTCCAGTCTTCCTCTGTCCAATGTCTGTGTTCTTTTGCCCATCTTAATCTTTTTCTTTTATTGGTCAGTCTCAGATATGGCTTTTTCTTTGCCACTCTGCCCTGAAGCCCAGAATCCCGCAGCCGCCTCTTTGCTGTAGATGTTGACACTGGTGTTTTGCGGGTACTATTTAATGAAGATGCCAGTTGGGGACCTGTGAGGCGTCTGTTTCTCAAACTAGAGACTCTAATGTACTTATCTTCTTGCTCAGTTGTGCAACGCGGCCTCCCACTTCTTTTTCTACTCTGGTTAGAGCCTGTTTGTGCTGTCCTCTGAAGGGAGTAGTACACACCGGTGTAGGAAATCTTCAATTTCTTAGCAATTTCTCACATGGAATAGCCTTCATTTCTAAGAACAAGAATAGACTGTCGAGTTTCAGATGAAAGTTCTCTTTTTCTGGCCATTTTGAGCGTTTAATTGACCCCACAAATGTGATGCTCCAGAAACTCAATGTGCTCAAAGGAAGGTCAGTTTTGTAGCTTCTGTAACGAGCTAAACTGTTTTCAGATGTGTGAACATGATTGCACAAGGGTTTTCTAATCATCAATTAGCCTTCTGAGCCAATGAGCAAACACATTGTACCATTAGAACACTGGAGTGATAGTTGCTTGAAATGGGCCTCTATACACCTATGTAGATATTGCACCAAAAACCAGACATTTGCAGCTAGAATAGTCATTTACCACATTAGCAATGTATAGAGTGTATTTCTTTAAAGTTAAGACTAGTTTAAAGTTATCTTCATTGAAAAGTACAGTGCTTTTCCTTCAAAAATATGGACATTTCAATGTGATCCCAAACTTTTGAACGGTAGTGTATATTAGAGCAAAAGGGAAGGAAAAGGGTTCCATATAATTCAGTTCAGTTTACGAAGCAAATATACTCCACTTCGGGATTTCCTAGTAATCCAACAAACAAAACTCAAAACAAGGAATTATTCCCAACCACAGTTCAGTTCAGTCAACTCACCAACAAAAATCTACAAACCCACAAATCTCTAGTCAAGAGGGGAATAAAAAGGGGGGGAATGGTCACGTGGCTTTCTCCGACTCACGGTTACCATGGTGAGTGATTATTAGGCTGTTGTCGAGTCTCCAGAGATGTTTAGCTTGAAATGATTAGAGGAAATTATTTTTCATGGGGACACACATGTAAATATACATGGACTTAACACAGTGTAAAGGTGTCCGTTACCATACTGATTTGTGTGACTCATCATAAAGGAATGTAACCGGCCGGTCTTCCCGAAAGCGGGAAAATCAGAGCCATATCACTGATTGACAGGACTAGTAGGTCTGTGAAACAGACTGATAGCCAGAAACATATTTCTTATTATTCATAACAACATAATCTGGGTGATCGCTACACTAGCTAGTTGCTGCATCACAGCGTCACGGGGGAGGGAGACGAAATGAAAACGGAAAGAAACGGAAATGATATCAAAGGCGCTGGATTATTTACATGCTATGATCCTATGTGTATCATCAACATGATATCAATATTTCATTTTTCAAATATCATGGTTATCGTCAATATAGATATATCGCTACACCATGAAAAGTTCTCTTTTAATTAAACATCTGCTTAAAGGTATTTCAACATAGTTTTGTGTTGGAGTTTCTGTTATTCTCAATTTTGCAAATGTATTTCGGTTCCAAATAGTGGATCGGTCTCCTTTGCTAATAACTGGTATCAGTATCGGTCAACCCCTAATATATACCCTATCTCCTTTATGTGGGTGTTTAGCTGAAGAAGATGATTCTGGTTAAACCATTGCTATTAAACAATGGAGCTCAAAGTATATCATAAGTGAATTATCACCCTTTAATAAAATGAACTTTTTTTTAAAGACGGTAGTTGACAGTCTACACCACATTAATATGATTTTTAATTTGATCATTCGTAGAGCTAAGGCAGAGAGGGAATATAAGGAAGAGAAGAGGTCATTTCTTCTGTCTATGATACAGTCATTACATCGCATTCATTACAGTCATTACATTACATTACATTACATTACACCTAATTTTCCTGCACCGTCCCATTCATGTCCAAAAAAAGGGAGAGGCCTCCCCTTTTCACAAGAAAGAAAACAGCGTTTTCTTTCTTAGACTGATGAATACACGGGAGCGGTGACTCAGGATTATTTTTTATGATCTGGAAAAACAGCGGGGGTATCCTTGAGGCAACCAATCAAACAGGGAAATGCCATTTATTTTACTTGTCAAGAGAGTGTCAAAGCCCTCGTATTCTACCTCTGACGGCTACCACTCCTCTGTTGCTATCTAGCTTGCTAAAACATCCCGCAGCCATCCCCAGCCACTTCTGCACCCAGCCAGCCAGTCAGTCACTTCATGATGAGAGTACTAGCTTGGGAGGAGGCTTGAGGCTAACCCCAAACAAACTTTCATCTGCGTATCACAGGATTTACTTGAAGAGGGAGGGAGGGGTGAGGGTGGTCGGGTGGAGGGAATGAAGGATACAGACATGAAGAGAGCGAGATTGGAATAGGGAAGGGAAGATAGAGTGAGAAAGAGAACAGAATGCCCCCCCGAACACACACACACACACACACACACACAAAGTGCCTCATCCATCTAACAGTAAACATCCTTAGGCTACAGCTGTTTCTGTGTGTGTGTGTGTGTCTGTGTGTGTGTGTGTGTGTGTATGTGTGTGTGTGTGTGAGTTTGCCTGTCTGAATGTGCAGTACTATAGTATTTTGCTTATGTGTGTTTGCAAGTAAAAGTTTGCCACTTGGGTGTGTAAGGGTGTCTGCATTTACACAACACTGATTTATTTTTGGGTCTCTGTGCATGTAAGTGAATAGTTTTTGAGTGAGTGAGTGCGTGTGTGTGTGTGTGTGTGTGTGATATTGTGTATAATCATAACTTTGTGACTGCATTGATATGAATGTTCTTAATTATATGCATGTGGATGTGTGGCTGTGCTAATACATGTATGATTGAGATTCAGTCATTTAATAGTGTTTGTGCATCATGAACAAATATTTAAGTCAGGATGGAAGAGTTTAAGTGTGCAGTTGTACATATAGATCTCTGTGTGTGTGCGTGTGTGTGTGTGTGTGTGAGAGAGAGAGAGAGAGAGAGAGAGAGAGAGAGAGAGAGAGAGAGAGAGAGAGAGAGAGAGAGAGAGAGAGAGAGAGAGAGAGAGAGAGAGAGAGAGAGAGAGAGAGAGAAAGAAAGAGAGAGAGACGGCTACCATCTAATTGTTTCAGGTTTGGCATAAAGAAGCCATTTCTGGAGGGTGAGAAGGCAGGGGATGGGGTGGTGGGTTGGGTGGCTCCTGAAGATGGTTCTGCTAAGTTAGGACTCAGCGCTGGAGTGGTAGCAAGAAATCTAAGTTGCTTTGAACACAGTTCGGGAGGAGGGGATTTACTGAAATTGTCTGTGGTGATTTGAAGGTGACCTTAGGGCAAATGTGTATGTGTGTGTGGTTATTTATGCTAGTGTAGATGTGTGTGTGTGTGTTTGTGTGTGTGCACGTTGCTGCTCGTTTGTGTGTGTGTGTGTGTGTGTGTGTGTGTGTGTGTGTGTGTGTGTGTGCGTGCGCGTGCCCGTGCTTGTGATGACATCTGCTGAGAGCTTTGTACATGCACATGTGTCTGTGTGTGACTGCAGGTGCGCTAACACAATTTGTGTGTGTTTGGCTGCATGGGTATGTGGGTCAGTGGACATCTTTAATATCTCCTCATTAGACCTGGCTAATAAGCAGGAAATGGCCACTTGGTAGAGGAGATAATAGTGAATTACATTGCCCTTTTAGGGTGAAGCCACTCTAACAGATGGGCCTTGCAAACAATGCAAATGAAGTGTGATTTCCCCCTCTCCACAAATTAATACTGGAGGTAATGGAGTGTCCCCGTCTCCCGCTATGACCAGGCACAGCACAGGTAAGTGCATTCATAAACAGAAATTTTAACTTGTGAGTTTAGCTCCTCAGTAACACTTCCATAGGACTGTGTGTGTGTGTGTGTGTGTGTGTGTGTGTGTGTGTAGGGGGCAGGGGGGTTATTTAGGCTTCCCTGATGGGCTGGGAAAAGTTTATCTAGTTAAAACAAACATTTAAAATAAAAATAACAGATCTATGGGAATTGTATAAATATGCTGATCAAAATATTGCCCCCCCAAAAAAAAACCCAAAACAAAAAACAAACAAACAAACAAACATATCAGCCACTTATTTTTATGTTTTAAAAAGTTTGACAGTCATACAAAATCTGTTATAACGTGTTCTGAATTCAAACACAGCAGCGGGTCACATGTGGGGGATGTACGCCTTTAGCAGCCAATTGAATTTGGATCCATCCAAACTAAGAAATCTAATTGGGGGAAAAAAATAAAATAAACGGTTCCTCTGGTAAAAGCCTTTGGGAAATGATTCTCGGTTTGTGTAGTATGTCTTTGCATGAGGAGAAAAAAAAACTTTACCAAAGTCAACCAACATTGAAGGAAGAGGATAAGGGGTACACCCCCTTAAAACAACCAATAGGAAATGTTTGCATAGGGTCGGGGAAAGGGGTCTTTCCTGATATAAAATCTCTACTTACAGGTAATAAGAGTAGGAATAAGCATGTCTTCTGAGGCATGGTGGTGTGGGACCAGGGGGGACAAGACAGAGCCAAACCCAAAAAAAGGACAAACACATTGGATTAGTTCACCATTTCAAAGGGACCACTGTTTTTGACGCACATCAATGTCTATTCATTGTCTGTCTCACAGTCTGTTCGGGTGTCAGTCTCTTCTCTGGATGGCATCCTGTAAGTCTATGTTTCTGTTTTTTTCTGCTTACTCAGTGTCTGTTTTCAAGTCTTTTTTTTTCGTATCTGCTTTTTCTGTCTAGTTGTCTATTTCCCGGTTTGTATGTTGGTCTCACAATCAGTCTGTCTAACTCCTTTCATCTGTCTTGATGCATGCGCAATAATCCAGGTAAGAAGATCAAAGAAGGTTGAATCAGTTCATTGGATACAATGTTTATCAACAGATATGTTTCATCACTCAACTAAGTGACATCTTCAGTCTGAAGATGAAATGTATCTGTCAATAAATGTATCCAGATGAACTGATTCAACCTTCTTTGAACTCCACCGACCAAACTGCCCCTTCTGGCCACTTTGTCTATCTGTCTAACAACACTACAGACCTGGTCCTATCTGATTTTAAATGCTCTGCAATATATTTCACAATTAATCAGCTGAAGAAGTTATCAACATCTCTCATCTGAAGCACCAAGATTTGATTTATTTTTTTCCGCAATCAGTGAAAACTAGGACAAAGGATAAAAATGTTTTGGGGGGGAAAAAGAACAATAGTGAAGAATAAGTAAATTAAAATAGAGGCACATATCAGACTTCTCCATCACCTGCAAGTGGGCTGAGAGAGATGAGTATGAAAAGGACAGAGAGTAGAGAAACGGATAGGGGATAGAGAGGTGATGCAGAGAACTGAAGATGTGGGGAAATGGATGGAACTGTCAGGTGAAGAGTGTGTGTGTGTGCGTGTGTGTGTGTGTGTGTGTGTGTGTGTGTGTGTGTGTGTGTGTGTGTGTAACTTTGTGTCAGTGTGTGTGAGCGGGGGGGGGTCTGTGTGGATGTGGGTGTTACTTTGTTGCCTATTGTATACATATGTATGTGTGTGTATTTGTGTGGTTGTGGGTGTTACTTTGTTGCTTGTTGTATGCATATGTAGATGTGTGTGGCTCTGAAGGAGAGATGCCTACATGGGTATGCAGGTGTGTGTGTGTGTGTGGCTCTGAAGGAGATATGCCTACATGGATGTGCAGGTGTTGTGGGGGGGGTCTGTGTGGTTGTGGATGTTACTTTGTTGCTTATTGTATACATATATAGATGTGTGTGTGTGTGTGTGTATGTATCACTGTCTGTGGGTTTTACATGTATGCCAGTTGACCATGTGTGTACGCTGACTGTGTGCACCAGTGCATGTATTGATGTTATACTGGTATATATGTGTGACCACTGACAAACATGCAGATACCTGCTGACCGAGTCTGAAAACAGTGGGGAGTGACTCACTCTGAACACATTTAACAGCACTCAAAAGTTTATATCCTTTACTTTTTGTCCTTTACTTGATAGCGGAGGCACAAATCTATAACAGTTCACTGTGCTTGCCAAATATTTCATTCAGCAGTGTGAGTTTGTTTGTGTTTGCGTTGTGTGTGTGTTTCAGAGCATGAGGTATCAGCCTCTCTGCTGTTGCTCAGTAATGGTTTGTTGGCAACATCTCCCACCGGCACGCATTCATCATCGAGTCAGAGGCCAGCGATTGTGATCTTATAATATCTAAGAACACACACACACACACACACACACACACACACACACACACACACACACACACACACACACACACAACTACTTTGGACAAAGTTTCAGTAAAAATGGAAAGTCATGCAGGACTGAGAGAAATCAATATTTCACTTTCTATTTACAGAAGCACAGATAATACTCCCAGGTTTAGACAGGCTCAAGTAATGTATCTACCTATCGGCCTGTCTGTGTAGGCATCTCTCTTTCAGAGCCACACACACACACACACACACACCTGCCTATCTATGTAGTTATCTCTCTTTCAGACACACACACACACCTGCCTATCTATGTAGTTATCACTCTTTCAGACACACACACACACACACACACACACACACACACACACACACACACACACACACACACACACACACACACACACACACACACACAGAGTCTCTCTCAAGCACTCCACATAGGAACACAGGCTGGTTTGTGTCATTTTGCACCAACAAGACAGAAAAGACCCTCCGTGGCCTTATTAGACTGAACTGACTTATTAGACTGAACTGACTTATTAACTAACTTAGACTGAACTGACTTATTAGACTGAACTGATTCATTAGACTCAACTGACTTAGACTGAACTGACTTATTAGACTGAACTGACTTATTAGACTGAACTAACTTATTAGACTGAACTAACTTAGACTGAACTGACTTATTAGACTGAACTAACTTATTAGACTGAACTAACTTAGAGTGAACTGACTTATTAGACTGAAATAACTTATTAGACTGAACTGACTTATTAGACTGAACTAACTTAGAGTGAACTGACTTATTAGACTGAAATAACTTATTAGACTGAACTGACTTATTAGACTGAACTAACTTATTAGACTGAAATAACTTATTAGACTGAACTGACTTATTAGACTGAAATAACTTATTAGACTGAACTAACTTATTAGACTCAACTGACTTATTAGACTGAAATGACTTATTAGACTGAAATGACTTATTAGACTGAACTGACTTATTAGACTGAACTATCTTATTAGACTGAACTAACTTATGAGACTGAACTAATTTATTAGAGTGAACTAACTTAGACTGAACTGACCTGTTTAGAGTTACTGTTGGAATGCAAAAAATGCAAAAAGTTGCACTCGTGCTTACTGCAATTCTCCCCGATCCCTTTTTCATCTAAAGGGTTGTGTAACACCCCAACGTCAGCTTAAAGTATGAACATTTACCATTTAAAGAGAAGGTGGGAATGACAGAAAACAGAGGGAAACCATAGTGTGGGGGAAGACAAGGAGATAGAGGTGAAATACAGAGGGAGAGGGACATGAGGGATGGGGACAGAAGAAGAGGTGTGGTGGAGGAGGAAGAAACAAACGTAGATAAAGAGGGGAAGAGAGTCAGAGGAAAGCTGACATAAGCACATTCTCAGTCAAAGCAGTTAGACACCAGCACTGTCTCCAGCGCACACCGGCGCGCGCGCGCGCGCGCACACACACACACACACACACACACACACACGCATGCATGTCTCTAACCCTCCTCGATAGCCTTTACACACAAGCACAATCACAAGCAAATACACACACACACACACACTATGTCATTCCTATGGGCCATTAAAGGGCTCTGCTGACATTGTCCTTATGATATTAATAAAGTGCAGACCTCTCAGAGCTTGGCAGTAAAAGCCACAGCCGTTAAAACCGTCCATAAATATTAATATGGCGTATGAAAAACACTCCACCACACTGCACTCACTGCACGTGTGTGTGTGTGTGTGTGTGTGTGTGTGTGTGTGTTTTAGATAAGCGTAGGTGTAAGCATGAGAGGGAGATTGTGTGTGAGCAAAAATCTGAGAAACACAGAGCACATGAGATACTACATGTGTGCGTGTGTGAATGTGTGTGTGTGTGCATGCGTGTGTTTGATATTGTGGTCATTTTGTGTTAGTGAGCAGGTGTGTGTTTGGATGCACAGTTATGTGGCAACATGTCAAAAAGACAGAAGCCTTTAAAGAAAGACAGAATGAGAGACAGAAGTGTAGTTATGTGGTAGATAGATAGACAGATCGAAAGACAGAAGTTAGACAAATTGCTGAGAGAGAGGATAGATAAAAGCCATGCTGAGGACAGGAGAGAGGATGATATCACACTTAACCTCTATAGAGCAGTGATACAATATGACTCCAGTCATCAGTAATGTGCAGGGCTAGCTAGCTATAGGTTAACACTAGCACTACACTAATGTGCAGGGCTAGCTATCTATAGGTTAACACTAGCACTACACTAATGTGCAGGCTAGCTATCTACAGGTTAACACTAGCACTACATTAATGTGCAGGGGTAGCTATCTACAGGTTAACACTAGCACTACAGTAATGTGCAGGCTGGCTATCTACAGGTTAACACTAGCGCTACACTAATGTGTAGACTAGCTATCTACAGGTTAACACTAGCACTACAGCAATGTGCAGGCTGGCTATCTACAGATTAACACTAACACTAGTGTAATGTGCAGGCTGGCTACCTACAGGTTAACACTAGCACTACACTAATGTGCAAGCTAGCTATCTACAGGTTAACACTAGCACTACACTGATGTGCAGGCTGGCTATCTACAGGTTAACACTAGCACTACACTAATGTGCAGGGCTAGCTATCTACAGGTTAACACTAGGCTGGATTACAGCCTGATTACTGTCATCACGAATGTGATAGATGCTTGCTGGCTATATTCACACAGCCACTGTAAAAACTGCATAGAACAAGACAAATAGAGGCATATATATATATATGTGTGTGTGTGTGTGTGTGTGTGTGTGTGTGTGTGTGTGTGTGTGTGTGTGTGTGCGTATGTGACACAGGTATTTTTTTAATGATTTTTCCTGCATACGAACAGGAAAAACTTTAACATATATATAAAGTGTGCCTTTCATCTTGCGCCTTATAAATTACATTGGAAGCCTACACATACACACACACACACACACACACACATCAACACTGATATGAAGCTTATCACAACCTGTAAAAATGGTGTGTCTACTTCCATGTTAGAGTGCATTTACCTTCTCCAAAGGTTATGCTAAATGTTTGTGAAAGATGCATTTTGGATGTAAGGAACTAACACACACACACACACACACACACACACACACACACACACACACACACATGCTCACACATATGCTTAATAACACATAGCTACAGCTGTAAGTATTGGCAGCTGACAATAGGTTATATGAACCAGTGGTTCCTGACAGTGAGGAGTTTCACCAGGGGGACGTAGCGCGTGGGAGGATCCCACTATTCCCCCCAGTTCCGCCTCCCCCCGAACAGGCGCCCTGACTGAACAGAGGAGGCGCTAGTGCAGTGACCAGGACACATACCCACATCCAGCTTCCCACCCGCAAACATGGCCAATTGTGTCTGTAGGGATGCCCGACCAAGCCAGAGGTAACAAGGGATTAAAACTGGTGACCCCGTGTTGGTAGGCAACGCAATAGACCACCACGCCACCTGGACACCCCACCAGGTGTGTTTTTCTGGTCTCTTATCAAGCTGAATGTTGTTGATCCAGCATCTTTTATTTTCTTAGCACACTGAGTAAATGTTTAAATGCTTTCTTTAACCACGGTGGACTTGAGGTATTACAGTCGTGGTGTTGTGTATGTGGGTTGTGGTTGCTGGAATCAGAGGTCGTGCTCTGACTGACCCACACATTGATGCATTACACAGCCAAGCCTGAGGGATCAGAGTTTTAAAACATAAAGTGGATTTAAAATAACTGGACACAGTGAGGGATGCCACTGATTTAAACACCGTAATGCTGAAATACTGGTCATGTTGTGTGTTGTGTTGCGTTGTGTTGTGTTGTGTTGTGTTGTGAAATACTGGTCATGTTGTGTGTTGTGTTGTGAAATATTGGTCATGTTGTGTGCTTGTTTAACCAGACATGTGTGTATCAATGAGTGTCCAAGTCTGTGCAGCTTATAGACCCCTCCCTTCCAAATGGTCACACACAAGTGTTACCGGAAATTACCTTGTGTGTGTGCGTGCGTGCGTGTGTGTGTGTTGCTTTGTCTGCATACCCATGTATGTGACAACATGTATCCGTGTACCTCTACGTATATGTATGCATGTATGTATGTACCTCCTCAGCAAGGGAGTGTATGTTGCTTTGTTTGTGTACCCATGTAAACACTTGTGTTTATCTGTATGCTTCTATGTGTGTGTGTGTGCGCATGTATATATATATATATATATATATATATATATATATGTATATATATGTGTGTGTGTGTGTGTGTGTGTGTGTGTGTGTGCGTGCATGTGTGTTGCTTTGTCTGCATACCCATGTATGTGACAACATGTATCCGTGTACCTCTACGTATATGTATGCATGTATGTATGTACCTCCTCAGCAAGGGAGTGTATGTCTTTGTGTATGTTGCTTTGTTTGTGTACCCATGTAAACACTTGTGTTTATCTGTACGCTTCTATGTGTGTGTGTGTGCATGTATATATATATATATATGTGTGTGTGTGTGTGTGTGTGTGTATATATATATATGTGTGTGTGTGTGTATGTATGTGTGTTGACTCTGTAGTATTAGAAGGTGTGTGTATGTGTGAAAATAGCCTGCCATCAGCGTGTATAACAGTGCTGTAAGTGGACCATTAAACATTTATCTCAGCAAGCAGCACAGTCCATTATTCAACCATGTGTCACATCAGTGGAGTAGGGATTAAGCTCCACTGTGTGTGTGTGTGTGTGTGTGTGTGTGTGTGTGTGTGTGTGTATATTCACTGCCAAATTATCTGCAAGTAAGTGCAAAGTTATTGCCTGCCATCACGGGAGCACTCAGGACTCCCTAAAGTGTGTGTGTGTGCTTTTGTGTGCGTGTGTGTCAAGTTGGATATAAAAGTCTTAAACTAGTACGTATACACACACATTAACACAAACACTCACACACACACTTGTTTCGGGACCACTTGGCCTTGTAAGGGCTTGCCGTTTGTAATGGATAACGCCAGAATCCATTCTTTCTGCTGACATCTATTACTAATCGGCTCCATTTCCCTGTCATAGACCGAGTCCCCGAGGGTGCAGTATATTAAGTGGAATGAGGATGTGTTCTTTGGCTGTCTCAATGCTGAGAACTGTCATTTGTTTCCTTGCTTTTGAGATGGGTTCAAGAAGTGTAGCTAAGGACAAGATTTTGCGAAAAAAGACTCTCTCGGTACACCTGCTTTCCTCACAGAACTACCCGCCAGCGACGTTAAAAACACATTCATGCAACCACTGTGCTCTCCATTTGGGTCGGTCACCCAAAATGTATCGAGCCACCTCGGCTTGGTTTATTCCTGCAAAATCACACCGTCACTTTCCCATCTGCCACTCAAGTAATGTCACTGCCTCCTCCTCCACGTTCTTCTCAACCCTTTGCATCACCTATCTATTCTCCCCGGCCATACACCCTCTCTCTGTGACATCACATGCTGTCCAATGGAAAGGTTAAAAGCATAAAATCCTGTGATTGTGGGCACTCGCTTACCTTTACTTCAGAAATAGAAGTGTTGCCTTTCACAATACTTTGATTTGTGTCCTTCTCCCTCCTAGGCTAATTTTATCATCAGCCATGTAAATGGACGAAGGCTCAATCTGTGAGTAATCACTAAACTGTGAATGACTGTCTGGGAAGACTGAAGCAAAGTAACGGTGTATACCGTATTTCTCGGACTACAAGTCTCACTGGAGTATAAGTCGCACTTAGCAAAAAGCACGCTATTTTGAAGAGAAAAACATGTGTGCCACTTTGATTTATAAGCCGCATTTATATGGTGGTACCATAGAAATTGAATGAGAGTAGAACAAACATTCCCATTCAACTCAACATAGCAGGATGGTCAAAGCGGTGGCCACCCCCCCCCCCACCACCCCTTTCTCCCAATCATACCCGGCCAATTACCCCACTCTTCCAAGCCATCCCGGTCGCTGCTCCACCTCTTCTGACAGTGAGGAGTTTCACCAGGGGGATGTACCGCATGTGGGAGGATCACGCTATTCCCCCCAGCCCCCCCCCAACAGGCGCCCTGACCGACCAGAGGAGGCGCTAGTGCAGTGACCAGGACACATACTCACATCTGGCTGCCCACCCGCAGACACGGCCAATTGTGTCTGTAAGGAGGCCCGACATCCCGGTGTTGGTAGGCAAAGGAATAGACCACCAAGCTACCCACACACCCTAGCGGTGGCCATTTTTATTTGAACTGCTGCCATTGCGAAGAATTGTGACTGTTGTCGTGGGCTAACTTTCGAATAAACTGACTTGCGGCAAGTTGCAAACTTTTTTTTTTCTCAAGTGGCGGACTCACTGACGTGAGGTTTCGCAGTACTGACCAAACAAGCAGTGGAGGAGTACCAACATTTACGGCCCCACTGATGTGTGTTGGCACCATAACAGCTAACAACAATCACCATTTTCTTTTCCGTCCATCCATTCATTGTCCAAACTGCTTATCCTGCTCTCAGGGTCGCGGGGATGCTGGAGCCTATCCCAGCAGTCATTGGGCGGCAGGCGGGGAGACACCCCGGACAGGCCGCCAGACCATCACAGGGCCGGACATTTTCTTTTGAACTACTCAAATGACTGCGACAAACAGTTCCATGTCTGTTCTACTCTCATTCAATTTCTGTGGACGGTACAGTATTTCGAGTCACAATATTAAACAGTGCCATCTAGCGGCCTTAGTTGAAATGCAGCGTATTCGTTCCATTAGATTATATTGTATAAATTACTTTGGACTATAAGTCACAGGACCAGCCAGACGAGTAAAAAACAAAACAAAACAGTGACTTATAGTCCGAGAAATATGGTACGTACTTTATTCTGTTTCTAAGCAATTTTGTATTGAGTAGTATCAATGTAGGCTACAAGCAATGCTCATTGAAGAAGGACCTATGACTCAGGGCTCAGTTTCCTATTGGTAAGCTCATTCTGTCTTTACACTCAATTTTCATTTTTCTGACATGATTATCCTCTAAAGGGCAGCAATATTAATGTGTCTGATAGAGAGCTAAATATACCCAACATACGTAAAAGGAAACCTTTTAGCAACCAAACACCAGAATTTAGACACACAGTATGAGTGTTTCCAGTGTCATTGTTTCAACACAGTTTAAACACAAAAGAGAGTAAAGGCATAAAATCAAGTTATCAGCTTGTTCTGTCTTTTGATGGTAAATCAATTTTTAATGTGAAGCCTAAAAAACTAATAAGCTTTAAAAAGATTTAAAAAACAAAAAACAAAACACCAGATGGGGAACAGGGCCTTACATGTTTGCCATAGTCCTTCAGTTTGTTATAGTTATAAAAACTTTAATTTATACATCTACACCATGTTGCTGTCCTGGATAACTTAAGAGATGATACCCCATCACATGTTGTGTCGTGTTTCTTTCATGAGAGCAACACACCAGGATCACACCGGTGTTTTAGCTCAGCGAGGTCTCCTTTGGGTCTCTGAAGGACCCTTTGCTCTCAAAATCCAAAGAAATCCACCCAGAGAGAAGAGGGGATGGTCTTTGAGCTGAAACAGTGTGAGTCGGGATACTAGACAATTTTTATTTATTTTTTGCTTCAGCTTCATGTTGGCCTTAAGTCTGTGCCTTAATTGCTCTCCTCTTCTTTTATAATCTCATGCAAACAGAGGGAAGTTGAACAAACTGTTTTGGGTTTTTTTTGTGTTTTTTTTCTACTGGAATACTTGTTTTACTGTTGGAAGCAGTTGACAGTATCATGGCGCTTTCATGAAAGTCCCATCCTGGTGTTTTGATTTATGTAAGTAAATCAGTTATTCCAAGCTGCTAGCAGTAAAACACCAGAAACAGAGGCATTTAGTTTTATTTGTCACTGCTTGTCTAGTTCTCTTTCCATCTCTCATGCTTATTCTAAAAGGGGAGAATGCCTTCCAGATATATATATATATATATATATATATATATATATATATAGTTATATATATAGTTATATAGTTATATATATATATATATATATATATATATAGTTATATATATAGTTATGTATATATAGTTATATATATATAGTTATATATATAGTTATATATAGTTATATAGTTATAGATATATAGATATAGTTATATATATATATATATATATATATATATATAGATATAGATATATAGTTGCATGTACTGTGGTTGCTGGCAATACATAAGGTAGTTGTATACAGTACAGATCCCAAACACACATCTTTAAAACAAGGACGACAGCAAATGAGATTTATAGACTTTTATCAAGACGTCTGATGAGGTGAGCGTTACAGTCAACAGCTCTGCAGCAGTAGTGGATTTGTGATTTTTTTTTCCTCTCTTGCATGTATCAGATAAAACGTAGAGATAGATGATGTATTCAGTAATGATGGAAGAGAACAGATGGGTTGGACCTAAACAGGGTACAGTTTGCCAAAAGCATCTCAGTTGTGCCGACAGTGACTGTTGCTCATCTGTGAATGTCACAGAAAGGTGATAAAGAAATAAAGGTAGAGGTGGAAGTGCCTGTTTTTTTTTTACTCTCATTTTGAATGAATGTGTATAAGAAATAGCCAAAAGGCCACAGAAATTTGTTTCACTATAAAATTATTTAGCTCTACCTTGTTTAAGATGCCAGGGGAAGACTACATCTGTTCCAAAAGGTTTGATATTATATTTACGGTGCTCTGTAGCAGTCACACACTTTTTACTGTAAAAAAAAAAGAAAAAAAATGTGTGAACTGCATAGATTGGCATGCACACACATGCTTAAAACTGCACTGTCAAATCATGTGCAGCTTTGTTTAAGAGGAAATTTGCATGCTCAGAACATATAACAGTGGAACAAAAACCTGAAGACAACACAAAAAGAAAAAAAATTATGAATATATTTACATATAACAAAACATCAGAAGAGCCACAGGACTGTAAGAAGAAGCTGAGGCGGTGATGTTGAACATGATTTCTGCAGCTACACACGTGTCGGAAGTGAAACACGAGTGACAACAGTGTGGCGTTGGCAGTAAGATGCATTTGGGAAACTGCTGTGGGCAGAATGGCAAGCTGTCGCTGTAATGGAGACAATGTGTTGATGTCTAGAAGTAAACATACAATACCCCACGCTCAGAGTTCTCCACGTGTGTATCTCTCTATCGGAGCAAGGGCAAGGCAGGTACGGGACGGGACGGGACGGGACAGGGAGGGATGAAGCCAAAGACAGGAAACAGGAAGATAGAGAGAGACATAAAAGGACGTGAGACTCGAGTCAGAGACGTAGAGGTGAAACCTGATGTATATTTCTATACATATACATTTCTCCCAGCCTATAACTATCTATATGTTTTCATTTCCATTCCTTCCGCTGGTGTTCTTTATCCATGCTGAGCCCAACCACACCAAAAGGCAAATTACAGGATGGCTGCAGTTTTATTTTCCAATATTCTCTTGTATCCAGTATGACATAAACCCCCAGCAGCTTAGCCCGTAAGGTCGACATAAGCTCCTAAGTCATTCTCAGCTTGATCATTATTACATCTGTTTTCTCGCTTCCCCTTCAGAATTATCTTTCTTTTTTTCCTTTGTCTTTTACGCAGGGCTGGACATTTGGCATTTTTTATTTTTTATGTTTTCCCCCCTTTTCTCCCAAATTGAACCCATCCAATTACCATACTCTTCCAAGCCATCCCGGTCACTGCTCCACCCCCTCTGCCGATCCAGGGAGGGCTGCAGATTACCACATGCCTCCTCTGATACATGTGGAGTCGCCAGCCTCTTCCTTTCACCTGACAGTGAGGAGTTTCACCGGGGGGACGTAGCACGTGGGAGGATCTCGCTAATCCCCCCAGTTCCTCCTCCCCCGAACAGGTGCCCCGACCGACCGGAGGAGGCACTGGTGCAGCAACCGGGACACAAACCCACATCCGGCTTCCCACCTGCAGACACGGCCAATTGTGTCTGTAGGGACACCCGACCAAGCCGGAGGTAACACGGGGATTCAAATTGGCAATCCCCGTGTTGGTAGGCAAAGGAATAGACCGCTACACTACCCGGACGCCCCTGGTATTTTTTTTTTTTAGTACAGTAAACATTTAGCTTGAAGTTTAGATTGCTATGGTCCACACCAGATTACAACTAGGTCAGCTCTCTGCCCTCAAGTTTGAAGCCAACGTACTGGCTTGTTGAACCGCCCTGAGAGTCAACAAGGGTGCTGCAAGGTACAATGTTCACAACTAGATCTGTTAGGCTGAGCTATTACACATGTGCTATCTATGAAAATAGATGTCAGAGCTGCAGCAGTAGCTTGTGCAAGCCTCAAAAAAGATCCACAAGTAAATGCCATAAAAAAAATAAAAAAAAGATAATGTTAAGGAATTTTGTCTTTGTCAGGTGTTATTTTGGTCTGCGAACATTGCTTATATGTCAAGTACAACACATAGGGGGACCAACTAACAGGCTGTCTATAAGTAACTTGCATTTAAACTTGATAAAATAACAACAAATAAATAAAACATCAAAATTACTCTTTACTCTTGACAAAACTGGGAGCCACCCAGTTTTGTAAAAAGTGGTGCCAACGCGGCAATTAGACAATTTTTGCGGCACTCATCTCGCCCTCCTACCAGTAGACTTAGCCCCGGAGTCCACCAGGTACTTAGCAGCTTAACAAATGCTTGGTGGAAACTGTTGCAGCTCCTGCTGTTGCAGTAAGTAGCATGAAAACCCCTTTATACTTTACAGCGTGACACTCAGGTGAGATACATCTGAATTTAACTGCGACGTTTAAGCACTAGACACATGCAAAGACGAATAAAAAGAAACACTGCAAAGAAAAGGCCCTGGAAGACATATCAGCTGAACATGTAATATCAACCCCCCCCCCCCCGATCTGACAATACAGACATTCCTGATGATGTTCATCTCTTTTATAACAATTGTCACAATGTCAGCATTAACCTTCTTTGTCTTTTTTACTGAACAGAATAACATTTAATGCAACCCGTGTACCAAAATTTCCCCCTTGCATGGTGTGCGTTTCCAACAGAATGACAGCAACCATTTTGGAGACAGATGAGAAGCGAGAGGACAGGAGGAATACAGGAGAGAGTTTCGAGATGCTTCCAATGATGCTTTTTTAATGGCTTTTATCCATCACTGTTGTGGTTATGTTATCATCTGGCACAGGGAGAGAGTGACTGGTAAGTTGTAATGAGTTGGCCTTTGTGGGCAAAACAAGAAGAAAAAAAAAAGGATGCAACAAGGTGAAAGGCAGCTTCAGCTTAAGCAAAAGCATGTCTGTGCGTATGTACGAGTAAATATGTTAACAGAAACTATTTTGCAATAGGTCATGCTATTTCAAAAGTAAAGATATTTAAAGGTGCACTATGTAGATTTTAACTGCAACATAAGTCTGTAATCCTTTCATTTGCTCTGCAGACATGGTGCCAGATAAATTCATTTCCCATTCACTTTGTTTTCCTTGTATTAACTTTATTTTTTGTTCCTAAAGTCTATTCATAAAACCTCCCTCCTTAGTACTCAACCCATCCTACCCTTTATATAAAAGCTGAGGCCCAACTGCAAATCCCAGAAGACAGAGGATATATCATATGGTGGTGTAAGAGCAGGTCTTATCCTTGGACTGTAACATAGCTTCTGTTCAGGGATAGCTGCCTGTGAGTGTAGCAGCACTATACAAGGATGGCGATGGAAGGTATATACATATATAATTTTTTTTAATGTATTCTGTTACCCGTGTATGGCTTTTGGACAACAGCTGGCCATTTAGACTTTGGCTGCAGCTGCAATTTTACATCTAGGGAGTCAATATAGAGTAGGATCATGGAGGCCACATGGTCTTGGTGCAGCATCCACTGTTGCAGTATCCAAACACAGGGCCTTATACACCAGTATTTTTATATTATATATGTATATAAATTCTTAAAAATACCGAACATCAATACCTTCGGAAGCATTGGTATACATGTAAGTTTTGGAACACAATAAGAACATTTATGAACTCAAAATATCTTCTAATATCTTTCTTTCGTTCTTTTTATGCAGTTTATCTCACATTTTGGGATATAAATTTACATCTGCCATTTAGTTTGGATATATGTGTTAGTTTGAATGTGTGTTCTTGTAGTTCTTGAATGTGTTTTTGTCTGTATGTTGCACTGCTGTGGGCCCACTGCTGTGGGCTGTGTGCAAGTGCATGAGGTGAAATGACAAATAAAATGTTCCTGATTTCTGATTTTTATGCAATTTCAAGCAATTTATTTCCAATTTCTTCCCCAACTGGCCATGTTTAACTACTTAAACCTGCTTGCAAGCATTTCCGCCCCATGGCGGCAGACCAAGAGGTGGCTGTTTTAGTTCCCCGTGAATAACAAAATTCGGTTTGATGTTGCTTGAATAACGTATGACCACAATCGTGGATCACTGCACGTCACTTCTCACACTGTGACTTCTTACATACTTTTTCATTTGAGTACAACAAACAAAATCAAAGTGTTTGATTTAAATCATGTAAATATATGACATACACAGAAGATAAATGCCAGTCCAAAAATAGGTAAAATATGTCACTTCCTGTGTGCCTGCAGGGGAAGTGCACTGCAATCAACAAATAGGCAAATCCATGGAAGAAAATTGTTTTTTCTGTTTTGCTTTTTTTATTATTGGGTCTTGGGCAGAAATTTCTTAACATGAGCAGCAATTAAAAGGTAATAATTTACCATTCAAATTTTTCTCACGAAGCTTTAAGGACCGGTAATGAATCAGTAAACCTGGATACCAAACTCAGAGCCTAGAGACCCTGTTAAAAGGAGCTTTGACAGAGCATGGCAAAGCTGATATGTTTAAATGTGAGGAAACACATTTGAGTTGTGCAATTAGTTTACAAGAGCTATTGGTCATTAAAATATCAAGGTGGATGTAGTGGTAACTTGGTTATCATTACAGTAGCAAACATGCATACATACATACATACATACATACATACTGACTCAGCTGCTACGCTGGATCTAGCCAGTTAAGCAACTTCTCAAAACCCTATAGAGCATCATAAAGTTCACAATTAAGCACAGAAATACACAATGTTAATGCCGTTAACAATTTGACATCTCGGTGGTTTAGAGGATTAAAGAGTGTGCTGTGTATTTGAAATTTTGCGCAGATTTATGAATCTAGTTTATGATTTTTCATGACCGCCAAAAATGTGGGAGTCATATTTTGACCCTGATCTGAAACAAATTTATCACATTGTCCTTGTTGAGAAATATGTGGTTATCATTTAAATAAAGGTTATGATTATTACTACGACCACCATTATCTGTGTTTATATATTGAAAGATTGTCATTTTAATGATGCTTAGAACGACTATTTTATGATGCTAAATTGTTTTATTCCATGGGAGAGACTAGTTGATGTATGATTTAATGAAGCTATACAATTATTCAAGGCAAGTGTAGATGATGGAAAAAACAGTATAGTTTAGGAGATTATGCTGTGATTACAACCATGCTAGTGAGAACGCTAAATAACTTACTGAGGCAAGGTCAATAAATAGGATAGTTTGTGTGCTGGCACTCTTGCCTGCTTTGCAGAAGCCAGAATTGAGTATCATCTTTCTATAGCATCTGGATGACGTGTTGTTTTGACTTTAAAGAATAAAATAGAAACAGGACTGGATGCTGGCGGTCTCTGATCGACCAAATTTATAGGATGATCTCCGGCACTAATAGTAGCCAGAAAGGAAAAATGTCTAGTCAAAGACACAGCTGATACAGTTCTTGAACTGCATGGTAAAAGTTCAATACCTCTGCAACAACTGATGTTTCTTTATTTTAACAAGGGTTTACGTTATCCTAGTCCAAGTTGTCTGTTGTCTTTAACATGACATAGAGAAAACGGTTTAGCCAAATCTCTCTTGCTCTCTCTCCCTGTCACTTGCTACCTCTCTTTCTGTCATTCTTACTATGAAATTTATTTTTCTAGAATCTAGGGGGTGATTTTTACACCCAAACCTAATAGAGTCCCAGTGAATACAAGATTGGGTTGAAATTGAGGGAATTTACATTTTAGCAGTTGAGGTTTGTTTACCCAGCAGAAATGTCAGGTTAAACAACCACCTTCATTTTCATTTAAGCTACTGTATCCCTTGGTTGGTGGAATATTGGAGAAAAACATACTCCTGCTGTTATCATGATAATGTTTTTATGCGTGCTCAATAATCCAGGTAAGGAAAACACAGAAAGCTGAATCAGTTCATCTGGACACAACGTTTATTGGGAGAAATGTTTAATCAATCATCTAAGTGACCTCTTCAGTCTCGACTGACTGCAGGTATCCCACCATTATAAACAATACAGTGGCATAACGACCAAATGTACTCTTAGTCCCCCCCCCCCCCTTCGGTTCAGGGATGGTCATTCTGTCTTCACATAGATGGCCTCTTTGACTCCCCAATCAAGCTAGCATTCCTCCCTACCAAGGATGTGCACGTCTTCATCCTTGAAAGAGTGGCCACTGGCCTGTACATGGGTGTAGACTGCAGAGTCCTGGCCTGACACGTTAGCTCCTCTGTGTTGTGCCATCCTCTTGGCCAGCGTCTCTTCAGTTTCCCCAATGTACAATTTATTATGGCATTCCTCCCGTTGTGTCCAGATGAACTGATTCAACTTTCTGGGATTTCCTTACCTGGATTATTGAGCATGCATAAAGCTATTTTGACTCATTTTGGTGAAGATTGCCTTAAACTTGTACTTGAGTACAAGCAAACGGTATGCAAGATGGCAGACTACAGGGACCACCTGAGATTCAGCCTCAGGTGCAGACAGAGCAAGGTTTAACCTAAGAACCTACTAATATAATCAAACAAATTTCAAAAAATTCAAAATGGCTTTATTGGCATGATGTAACACTGTATATATTGCCAAATCTTCAGTCAAGGGCCACCGAGCTAGCAAGATCCTCCAGAAGACAAAAAGCCAGCTGTTGAACAAACGGATGAGATAAACTAATTTTACCATCGACGCTTTGAAACTCAAAGAGGAGCAGATCCAACAGAGACTTATGTCGTGTCTAGATGAGACCACTTTCCAACATGTGATTGAGTTCACAGAGAAGGCTCGTGTAGCACAACATGGAAAGTAAAAAACCAGGCAGCAAAAGAAGTTTGACCTACTTGCTGCAAGTCAGAGACATCGGCAGACAACAGATGGAACCCTCAATGGCAGTCAGAGAGATGGACATCTGACACATGCCAGTGATGTGGACAAGTTGGTGAAGAATCTGTCTCACAGACAACTCACCCAAGCAAAGAAAGATATCCTCGCTAAGGGGCAGAATTTTGCTGTCATGCCGAGGCAAATCCTGCTAGTAGAACTGATCACAGCCATAGAATTGACAATCTGTAAAAACAACATCACAGACCTGAAAGTGGGGCAATTGTGGATGAAAGTTTCAGCCTGCCTCGGCAACACGAAAGCGCCGCCATCCAACATCAGCAGAGACAAGAGGAATGCACTCATGACTATCGGTAAGGACAATAACTTCATCATCCTTCCGGCGGACAAAGGCAGATGCACTGCTGTATTAAACCAGACAGACTATCATGAGAAATGTATGACGTTACTTAGCGACATAAATACTTACGAGCCCCTGAAACGAATCCAGGTAGTGGTTACAAGAAAAAAGTGACAGATTGTCAGAAGCTGTTGGAACAGTACAATGCTATTGTCAGAATTTTGTACAATGTGTGTGAGTGTGTGTGTGTGTTGGCCCTGTGATGACCTGGTGGCCTGTCCAGGGTGTTGCCCCGCCTGCTGCCCAGTGACTGCTGGGGTAGGCTCCAGCATCCCCGCGATCCTGAGAGCAGGATACGCAGTTCAGATAATGGATGGATGGATAGATTATACCCAGGGGAAGCTACAGCTAGTCTGCATTGTTTACCTAAGATGCATAAACAGGATGTGCCATTACAGCCTATTGTTTGTATTATTAACTCAGTGACCAATAACATCTCTAAGTTTCCGGCATCTATTCTTAATCCATTGGTAGGCAGTAATGAACATCACATTCAGAACACTGGATTTTGTGGATAAGGTGAGGGAGCATCATTATGGGGAGGGAGGAAACAATGGTCTCTTATGATGTTAGATCTCTCTTCACATGCATTCCTGTTGATGAAGCAATGGAGGTAGTCCGTATGAAATTACAAGAAGACCCCACCCTTAGCAATATGACCACCCTTAACACTGACCAAGTGTGTCTGCTCCTGAAGCTGTGTCTTCAGTCCACGTACTTCACATACAGGGGGCAGTACAATAGGCAGAGGCATGGCTGTGTTATGAGTTCCCCAGTCTCACCTATAGTGCCCAACTTGCATATGGAGGAAATGGAAAAGAGGGCTCTGATGTTCTATCCAGGGACACCACCTCGCCATTGGTTCAGATTTGTGGATGACATCTGGTTTAAAATTAAATCTCAAGACCTACCACATTTCACCAACCACATCAACTCTGTGGACAACCACATCAAGTTCACCAGGGAGGATGTGAAAAATGATAGGTTAGCCTTCTTAGACTGTGAAATTGTAAATGGCGATGGGGGACATTTGATTGTTGATATTTGCAGTAAACCAATGCATACTGATTAGGACTTAAGGTTTGACTCTCATCATCCATTGGAGGACAAACTGAGAGTCATCAGGACGCTGGACCACCGAGCTGACAACGTCCCCACTGACACAGTGGCTAAATCCCACATTAAACAGGCCCTGGTTAAGTGTGGTTATCCTAACTGGGCATTTGTCAAAGCCAGGAAGACGCCCAAACAGTTCACCAGCCGATCGAGGTGAGGAGAAGGACAACAGCTGTCTAAGCATAAAGCAGTGGTGATTCCTTATGTGGCGGAAGTGTCGGAAAAGTTGAGACATGCATTTTCCAAACATCGCGTCTTGGCTGCTTTCAAACCCCAAAACACGCTGCACCAGAAATGGGTCCACCCCAAAGATTGGGGTCCCGGCACAAACAGGGCAATATAGTGTACACTGCTAAGTGCCAGGGGATTGCCGTGACTTGTACATCAGGGAAACCAAACAGATGCTGGCCAAGAGGATGGCACAACACAGGAGAGCTAACATGTTAGGCCAGGACTCTGCAGTCTACACCCATCTACACGCCAGTGGCCACTCTTTCGAGGATGAGGATGTGTACATCCTTGATAGAGAGGAACACTGGTTTGAACGGGGAGTCAAAGAGGCCATCTATGTTCAGAGGGAACAACCATCCCTGAACCAAGGTGGGAGGGGCTAAGAGTACATCTGTCACCATCTTACAATGCTGTGATTGCAACTATACCCCAATCCTCTGTGAATAGTACACATGGCCATTGAAACTCTAGTTACGGGAATTTGCATATGAAAGTGATCCTTGTTTTCGGTCGTTATGTCACTGTATTGTTTATAAGGGTGGGATACCTGCAGTCAGTTGAGACTGAAGAGGTAACTTAGATGAGTGATGAGACGTTTCTCCCAATAAATGTTGTGTCCAAATGAACTGACTCAACTTTCTGTGTTATCATGATAGGATAATATTTACAGATCCAAGCCAAGTTCTCAGACCATCCAAGATGGCAGCTTTAAATAATCTCAGTGATTAGGAATTGGCGAAGAGCTGGTATACAGTACAAAAAAAAAACCAACTAAGAAATATCGGGGGAAAAAATCATCTTAAGTTTTTGGCTGAGAGTGGTGTCTGTGCAAACAAGTGCCTGCCTCTTCTCAAGCCTTCTTTGTCCACAAACCCATCTGGAATACCCTTTGTGCACGAGTGTGTGTTTGTGTGTGGTGTGCAGCGTTGTTGGTTGTGTGATTCCATCATTGCTTGGTCTATACTGCCAATGTCAATATTGGCTTCAATTGCCTAAGGAAGAGAGTTAGACTCTCTATACACACACACACACACATAGAAAGACACTTGTCAACACATGTGAGAGGACAGATAAGGCAAACAGGCATACAACTAGCCGTCTGGCAATAACACTGATAAACATTTTGTATCTACCATTCAACAAAACTAACAAAGTTTTACACACACACACACACACACACAAACACACACGCACACACACACACGCACACACAGTGCAATCTGTTCAACAAGATACGGGACACTTGGTTTTTAGATCTAGCATTTATAGCAGACCCATGTCTGTCATTTAACAAAGGGCTCTTAGTGACGGGTAATAAAAGTAGTCTGTTCTCTGCGTCAGTGTATTTGTCCGTGTTGCCTGAATTTGTGTATGATTTTGAAAGTGTGTCTTTCTGTGTTTATGTTAATTCCTAGGTGTTGAAGAGAGCTACCTCTAGGGGAACTAAGTTTTTGTTTAGCATCAACAAGTGCCCGTGGCAACCCTGTTGCTATTCAGACAACAGCTCGGTCCACATCTATGGTCTCTTTCATGACCCATATTGCGCTCACTGGCCTTCGTACGCTACTGTTGACAGGCAGCATTCTGCGTCCACTCAAGCACAGGGTCGTTTCATGCTGAAGGTACACTTCCTGATTTGATTGTAAAATGACCCCTGTCTTCAAGCACATTGATTTATTGATTGATTGTCTTGTCCAAATCACGTTAATCAACATTTTGAGTACCTGCAAACTGCCACTGAGCAATGTTTTCCTCATGCTTGTCAGGGCCCTTTAAGCAAACAACAGTGCAATATTAATAATACAGCTGTATCATCACCAGTTTGCCTTTGAGGCCAGGAATCTAACATTTGGCGGTAATGTAAAAGGGGAATTTAGGGGGGCATCTGGGTAGCATAGCAGTCTATTCCATTGCCTACCAATATGAGGATTGCTGGTTCGAATCCCTGTGTTACCTCTGGCTTGGTTGGACATCCCTACAGTAACAATTGGCCATGTCTTCAGGTGGGAAGCCGGATGTGGGTATGTGCCCTGGTCGCTGCACTAGCGCCTCCTCTGGTCAGTCAGGGCGTCTGTTCGGGGGGAGGGGGAACTGGGGGGAATGGCGTGATCATCCCATGCACTATGTCCCCCTGGCGAAACTCCTCACTGTCAGGTGAAAAGAAGTGGCTGGTGACTCCAGATGTATCAGAGGAGGCATGTGGTAGTCTGCAGCCCTCCCCGGATCAGCAGAGGAGGTGGAGCAGCGATCAGGACCGATCGGAAAATAAGTTAATTGGCCAAGTACAATTGGGGAGATAAGGGGGGAAAATAAAAAAAAATTAAAAAAAAGGGGGGGGGATTTTGCTGCTAGTCATGACCAACAGCAGCTTTTCCTGATTCATGGTATGATTGTTGTGTTGTGTACGTGTTTGTAGCGGCGGCTAGGCTGATATCAGTCTTGCCATGCCTATGTCATTTTCCCATCAGTGTCATGAATAGGCATCACTGTGCTGCTACTTAGATTTTATGAATGTAGAAATGTGCCGTGCGTGGTTCCCCTTAGCGCTCTGCTGATTTCTTCTGGTCATCTTCATCTTACCATAATAAATAATTTCTCTGGTCTTCATAGTTTTTAATAAGATTTTGTCCAACTTGCACATTACTTGCAAAAGCACTGTTGCACATGTGCCGTGGTAGTCATTGTAGAAGTACCCAGCCTATATTTATCGGCCTTTTTTTTTGTATTTACACCAAGTATAGCGGTAGGCTTTGTAAGAGTCTAATGCCATGCATTTCTTTAGCACTGATACTACACCATTGATTCTTTAATGTTAAAAAGCAGCACCAAATGAATGCATTTTGACAAAAAAAAGCCTAAACAAATAAAGCTACGTATGTCTACCATTAATTTTTGCTACCAGACCAGTTACTAGAACGTCTGGCCTTTATTTGTATTTTCTACAATATCTAAACAGCCTGAAAAATTTGCATTCACACATACAGATTGGCGTATGCCCCTACCGACTGCTACTCTGCAGTCTGCTGTGCAGCAGTGTGGCTGTTCCAGGACCGTCTCAAGTTTGGCTACAAACCTTTTTGTGGGTAACCCTGCCTGGTCACTGCTGCGATAAATTTGGTGAAATCAAAAAACGATTCTGTTCTCAAACTTTGTAATGTTCTTTAATCTCATCTCATCTCATCATCAGCCGCTTTCCGGGGTTGGGTCGCAGTAGTCGTCCCTCTCCCCAGCAACACCCTCCAGCTCCTCCTGGGGGATCCCAAGGCGTTCCCAGGCCAGATTGGACATGTAGTCCCTCCAGCAAGTTCTGGGTCTACCCCAGGGTCTCCTCCCAGCTGGACGTGCCCGGAAAACTTCCAAAGGAAGGTCCCCTGGAGGCATCCTAATCAGATGCCCAAACTACCTCAACTGGCTCCTTTCGACGTGAAGGAGCAGTGGCTCTACTCTGAGCTCCCTCCGGATGTCCGAGTTCCTCGCCCTATCTCTAAGGCTGAGCCCAGACACCCTACAGAGGAAACTCATTTCAGCCATTTGTATCCGTGATCTCACCCTTTCAGTCACTACCCAAAGCTCATGAGCATAGGTGAGGGTTGGAACGAAGATTGACTGGTAAATTGAGAGCTTTGCCTTCCGGCTCAGCTCCCTCTTCACCACAACGGTCCGGTACAACGTCCACATTACTGCTGATGCTGCACCAATCTGCCTGTCAATCTCCTGCTCCATCCTACCCTCACCCGTGAACAAGACCCCGCGATACTTGAACTCCTTCACTTGAGGCAACAACTCATCCCCAACCCAGAGGGAGCAATCCACCATTTTCTGGTAGAGAACCATGGCCTCAGACTTGGAGATGCTGACTCTCATCCCGGCCATTTCACACTCAGCTGCAAACCGCCCGAGTGTGCGCTGGAGGTCACGTTCTGATGAAGCCAACAAAACCACATCATCTGCTCTTTAATTTGCCTCCTTAAAGACGACAGCGAAAATTACCTTAATAAGTAAATAAAACACTTTCTCGACCCGTTAGCTGTGTTTCTGGCCTCAAGAAGAAGATGGAGGGGGGGGGGGAGCACTTAGAGTGCTTTTCATTCCTTATTATTTATTCATTCTCTCTTTAGCCTCTTTGTGAAAAGTGTTTCTGCAGGGCTCGGTTGTTTGATCCTGAGAAACATCAGATCCCCATTAAGACTTCAGTCATGTTCCACGTTCTACACAGGCTACGTCAGATTAGCAGGGATGCTGTCTCGCCCTCTTTGAGACAGAAGGTCCACTCTGAACGGCCTTCGGTACACGTGTAACACCGATCTGAAAGATTAATCGGACAGCCACTGTGCTCTCCCCCTGACAAAGTTTGGATCTGAAATAATTTATGGGCCCTGAAAGACATGTAAAACATTTTCAATTTAAAAAAAAAACATGTTTTTTAAACCAAGCCACCCAATGGCTAAAGTATGTGACATAAAATATAGATGACCCTTGCAAACTGCCTATGATATATTGAACCTCCCCCCCACCCACCCCATCTTTGTGTCTGCACTCCACTCCTCTTTTTATGATTTTCCTTTATTCTGATCCGTTTCTTTTTTCTCTGTAACTTATTACCCATCTCTCTCCCTGTGAGTCATTTCATTTTTTTCTCTTCAGCAGCGGCTTTGTCTCTTGTTGTGCATCATTTTTTCCTCTTGTTTACTCATTTTTCCCCTTTTTTTCTCTACTGATGCCCTGACCTCCCCTCTCTTTCTCTCTCTCTGTTCAATTGTTACTCTTTATCAGTTTCTCTTGCTTTTGCTCACTCCCACTTCCATCTCGCTCCCTTTCACACTCTCTCGCTGTCCTGTCTCTGCAGCTTTGACCTTTTCTCTGTGGTTGACACTCAGCACATCTCTGTTCTCCGCCAGCCCCCAGCCTGCTGGGTCCGGGGTCGACTGGTTATTCGCTGTTCCACCTGGTCCAGACCACTCATATTTAAGGGTCTGGATTGTCCTTGGTAAGACAAGCTGGCATCCAAATAGCATTAACACAATACATACAACCCCAACTTATTTTTTTCTCTTTTCTGCAGGCTGTCATTCAAACGCATGCTTAACACTGTCAATAAATACAACCATTTTGTGTATACTGTACTATAAATTGTACGTATACCGGTACGCTCGGTCATATCCATCTACCTCAGGCATGTATGTAAGTAACCTGCTAACATCTATTTCAGCATTTCTGGTATATTCTCTGCACCGCTGCACTTTATCACCTATTATTTTGCCTGTATATAGTCAATTCTTGTGTATATATCTGAAGATTGTTGTGTTGTAGTGTTGTTTTTCTGTGTTAAGTACACTGAGAGAGCCACAAAACCGGAGTCAAATTCCATGTATGTACAAACTTACATGGGCAAAAAACATGATTCTGACTGTTTAAACCTATTCATCTTTATGACATTCTTTGACCCTGGTTAACATATGATTTGCATAGCACGCTTGAACTCCCTAACCTTTCAGGTTAACCAATGTGTTGTTTTTTTATCCTCTCTTAGGCTTCACTCTCTTCTTCCTCTGTTCATTTCTTCCTTCCTTTCATTTCACCGTCATTTTCCCTTCACCCCTCCAATAACTCTCGACTTTTTTCTTTCTCTGCCTTTGTCCCCTCTCTTCTTTTAAGTTTCTCTCTATCCCTCTTTTCTCTCTCCATCACACTCTCTCTAATCGTCAGTCTTCCTAGAGGTGGTGAGACCCTTATGTGGCCTGGGTTAGTCTCTGATTAGCATGGCCAGATGACCCCCTTACCCCCACCAAATCCCAGGCTGACTCCCTTCTCTCTGTGGGCCGATGTGAAATGAATGTAATGTCATTTTCAGACTAGCAATAATAGCAGCCACATTTCTTCTTTTTCGTATTATTCCCCGTGCGCTGCCTTTCATCCTCTCCCACTCTTTTTTTCCCCACTACATGGGTGTGTGTGTGCATGGCTGCAAGACATAATATTCCCAGATATTCCAAAGCCCTATTTTTGTATGAGTCTGCAAATGAGAATGATGGTGCAGTTGGTGTATTGCTTCGCTGAAGGTGCAAAATCATGTAACTTTAGTGTGAGTGTGTGTTTGTATGCGTGATGTGTATCTATTGTCTGTGTGTGCAAATCTATACAGCATGGAATAGCCTCGCGTATCAACCCCATGGAGATATTTTTTTGCAGCGCTGTACAAAAAAAAAAAATCTAATATCATATGTGCAGGATAAATGACAAATAAATGCAGGGTAAATCTGTCAAGGAGGACCACAACGCGTCCCAATCCCCACTCCTCTCTGTTTCTGCATTTAGCACAACTGCTGCGGTATATGGAAAAAAGCCATGCCGAGAAGGGCAGATGGCTCGAAAACCTTAAAGCAAATCCAAGGACTCCTGTCACGCCACCATTTCCCCAGTCTCACAATGAAGTCTTTCTTCAGAACACTGAGCAGCGATTGTAAACATCTCTAAAATGAGGATGCTGCCATTTTGTTAAAAACGTGCAAAACTCAACCTCTTTGCATTCCTTATAAAGCTCGTCCCTGCAGCTTTGTATTGAGAACACGACTTAGCAGTGCTTTGCTAAAACACCCTCAGGATGGTGGTCCAGCTTCTGGCAGTCAGACCATGCAATACTTACATTACTACGCCACATGTAGCGAGACAGCGAGCTTCCTCTTTCGCCTTCCTGCGATTTGAAAGCTGCTCTTGGGTGCATGCTATCTGACTGCTTGGGCTCGGGCTGGCTTTCAGTTTCAGGCGTGAGGTAAATAAAGACTGCCATGTTGTGAATGTGTCAGGAAGCAGTGTTTTGTGTTATCACGTGTCTTAAGTGTGGAGTGAAAAAGCATGAAGGAGATCAAAATAAACAGTGAGTAATAAAAGAAAGAAAAAAAATCAAACGGCGGAGTATGCGACTAGGTGAGAGGGGTGAGATGAATGTAGAAAGGGAGAGAAAGCAACAGAAGGAAAGAAAAAGCAGGTGATGTGAAAAGCCAATATGCATGATGACAAAGACCAAAAAACAGCCTTTTTGCTGGGGGGGAAAAAAACTAACAAGTTATCCTGATTCATAATATTTTTAGTCCTACCATTCTCTCTATGTTTATCATCTGCCTCATGGACATAAACAGAGTAAATATATTACCAGCCTTTTTACAAAGGTCTGGTACACTCTCACATAAATACATGTGAAGAAGTGTGTGGTCCTTCCCAGTCAAATCAACTGACACATAAAACACTGATTTATTTTCTATCTATCTGTTCTGTCGTACCGATCTACCTATCCAACAGTGTGTATTTTTTATGTACAGACTTGAAACTCAGGTGAAGTTCGAGCTCTAAGCTCATCATCAAAATAACAAACAATATCCTTCTCACAGTCTTTTGAGTTAAACTTATTCTAAGCTATGTCAAAGTACCATCTATTTGTCTGCTCACCTATCTAATCACATTTTCACCCAGTGTTACATGGACTGCTCCGAGCGTTGGGTTAACCTACCTGCGCTTGAAGGTGAGCACCACACCCAGAAGGATGATGATGAACATGAGGATCCCAGCAATCACTCCGGCCATCTTCACCGTGCTGTCAACCTGCTTCTCTGGCTCCATGGCGTCTGAGTCCTGGGTGGACGCACCTACACACACACACACACACACACACACACACACACACACACACACACACACACACACACACACACACACACACACACACACACACACACACACACACACACACACACACACACACACACACACACACACACACACACAAAAGAAAGATCATAAAAGGGGAAAGAGAGTTTACCTTGGGTTGCCATCCTTTCCACAGATGTGCGCACACACACTCAGGCAGGCAAACACACACTACAGTTACATGGAAACACGCAAACACAAAGCACTTTAACATCAAAGACAATGCCAACACAGATACTACAAACACTGACCACATACCATGCCATTCATACAGAGTACAGTGTTATTATATCTGTAAACATATAGATGTCATGCAAGGTTATGGATCCACCATGGACAGACTCAGGAATGACAACAAAACAACAATGAAATAAACCCTCTCCAGACAAAGAATTTACTTCAACATGAAAACATGAATTTTGGGGAGCTAGAAAGTCCATTTTGAGATAGAAGAAAAAAAAATAATTCCATAATTTCAGAATTTAGCATCTTTGAAATTGAGATTTAAATAAAAAAATAATATTAAATATAGAGACCATGTGTGAAACTCATTATTTTGTATTCTTTTCACTTGAACTACTTGGTATCATTTCAGATCTGTTGAAGATATCAGTTGGGCTGTCAGTTATTATGTGAGGACAGAAGTCCATCCATCCATCCATTATCCAAACCGCTTATCCCAATTGGGGTCACGGGGATGCTGGAGCCTATCCCAGCAGTCATTGGGCGGCAGGCAAGGAGACACCCTGGACAGGCCATCAGGCCATCACAGGGCCGACACACACATTTACACCTAGAGACAACTTAGTACGGCCGATTCACCTGACCTACGTCTTTGGACTGTGGGAGGAAACCGGATCACCCGGAGGAAACCCACGCAGCCAAGGGGAGAACATGCAAACTCCACGCAGAGGAAGACCCCCAAGGTTGGACTACCCTGGGGCTCGAACCCAGGACCTTCTTGCTGTGAGGTGACTGTACTAACCACTGCACCACCATGCCGCCTCTTGTAGTTGTCTTACTGTGAAAATCCTATCCGCAGTACTCCTGTTCTTCCTGAAACCGCACTGTGACTTTGGCAGCAGATGTTCTGTCAAGTGCATCCTGCATTGCATAACCTTTGCTAGGACCTTGCCTGCAACAGCTAGTAGGGATATGCCACAACTGTTGCCGCAGATGGACTTGTCACCCCTGTTTTTGTACAGGGTGACAATTTTAGCATCTTCCAATGTTGAGGGACTCACTCCTGGTCCCAGACCTGCAGGATGTACTGATAGATCATTCTGGTGAGACAGAAGTCAATTGGGCCCAATTCATATTTTGGACATGAAGAGGGACTGTATAACACACTGAAACATACTGTAATTAACCCAAGCTGACATCCTAAAATCTAAAGCGACACTGATTCCACATATATCACAAACATATCCACAAGTTGAGGACATCACAACCTCACAGTTGCAAATCAAACATCCGAAACCACCCAAGGACACAAAACATCCACACAAAGTTATGTAAATAAAGATACCAAGGGTACGAGCAACATGCATAGAAATGCCCAAATACTCGTTCCACATCGTTCCTTCATACCACAGTTAAACAAGCTGGCAAACGGATGAGAGTTGTGGGAGACGGCAAAAAAGGCTCTGGGAAGGCGGATGCAGGGATGAGGGTGCCATGTGAAAGACGCTACAGTATATATGCAGTTTTAATACAAGGCCATGATTTGTCAAAAGGTTTTATGGGTCAAGGTACAGAAAATGCCCAATTGGAAAAAGCAAAGGAAGGGAAAATAAAGCAAAATAAACCATGCCATTTCTGACTCAAGGAAAGAGGAGGGGAAGATGTAATAGAAGAGAGGTGAATTCCATGCATGCCATTTTTACTGCCTGCACTTCAACGAGATAGAGTAGAACTTTTTTTAGTTAGTTTGACTATCTATCTATCTATCTATCTATCTATCTATCTATCTATCTATCTATCTATCTATCTATCTATCTATCTATCTATCTATCTATCTATCTATCTATCTATCTATCTATCCATTTCTTTTCATTCCTAATGTTCTACATTTAACTTTGAGGAATTTTCTGGCAGTCTTTTCCAAATTAAATTACATTAACTCATGAGTTAGGGGGTCAGTGATCTGTGGGGATCATTTCTGCAATCTTCCATTTACATAACAGTCTCCCAAACTGAAAGCTGGCTAGTCAAATATAAAGTAAGCATCCACTTAATTTATTTGGCCTAAAAAGGCGTGAGACCTTGTTAAAATCTGAATTCTGCCAGAGCATGTCTCATGTGCATCTCTTTTTAATTAACACCAATACGCTGACAGCACAATATGTCCTAGATTTTCTTGTAAAATTATGTTTAAAGGACATTCAGACACTATAAATCTTTACTTTTCTCCTTTTTTTTATATCTTTGTTTTACTTGCATTACTTTCCTTTTCTGCTGTCAGCTGCAAAAAGGATGTACATCTGATTTATGGCATCTAATCTAAAGGCAATTCCATATCTCCTTGTGTGCAAAAAATTATTGCTCATACTGTATCCAGCATCTAGTACTGTGTACAGTGGTAGCCATTGTGGAAAGCTTTATCTTTCAATCCTTCATAAGAATGAAAATAATATTAATAATAAAGGGTCATGATGCACGCTCAATAATCCAGGTAAGAATGTCACAGAAAGTTGGATCAGTTCATCTGGACACAGCGTTTTTTGAGAGAAATGTTTCATTACTCATCCAAGTGACCTCTTCAGTCTAACAATACAGTGGCATAACAACAGCAACCGATGATCTAACACAGGTTTGAACGGGGAGTCAAAGAGGCCAACTACCCTGACCCGGGGGGGGGGGGGGGCTAAGAGTACATCTGTCACCATCTTGAGACCTTCCAATAGGCCATTTAGAGAGAGAGAGAGAGAGAGAGAGAGAGAGAGAGAGATCAGTATTCAGGGCATCTGTTCATATTCTCCTTGACACACAACTAATTGAAATACGAACTATGGGGGAAGCGAATCGTTTCAACCCATCCACAGGGACAGCGGAGGGGCCGTTACGCTCGCGCTACATGCTAAATCTTACAGTGCTGTTTACACTGGTGTTGAGGTGACTGGGAGAAAGAGTAGGGCAGAGAATAAAATTATATAGGTGAAGTAGTGAGAAAATAAAAGGACTAAGAGGAAGAGAGTGTGGAATGTGGAAGGGGTGTCAGTCAAGGAAGGGAAGGGGGGTTAGATATAAGGAAGCAGTCAAGAGTGGGAGGGCTAGAGAGAGAGAGAGAGAGAGAGAGAGAGAGAGAGAGAGAGAGAGAGAGAGAGAGAGAGAGAGAGAGAGAGAGAGAGAGAGAGAGAGAGAGAACATATCCACAAATGGAGTATGCAAAGTTCTCGTGCCATCAGTACATCTTTTGATATTGTTTGACTGATAAAAGCACATACCAATCACTTTTCATTACCCCGACAGACAAAGACACACAATTTACAGTCCAGTCCTGCTATGTGGAGGCACCATTTAATCCCTTCTCTCTGTGATCTTCACCCCCTCAACACTAGCCACCTAGAGGTGGCAGCTGAATCCAGTGAGCAAACAGCTTAAGCACATCACCTTGGCATGCTCAGCTATAATCGCTCCTATAATGCTTTGGCGATGAAACATACTCTCTCTTTGTGAGCTGCAACCCCGAGTGTCTTCATGGATAACATGATCTCTTTCTTTTTCATACAAAGGTGTGGACTGTGTTGTTTTCTTAGCTTAATCTGGCGTGGCCTCTCAAAATGGGGGCTGCCCGTGATCAGGTTTCAAGACAATGTGCGAATTTCTGGTGCTTCTTTTTTTAAAGGGGTTACCTGAAAATGTGTTACACGGAGATTTACGGTACACCTTTACAATGAAGTCACTTATTTATCACATTCAGTTTTTCTTTCCAGTTAACAAAACCAGCAATTATTTTTAAATAGTTGCAGCTGGTTTTCCAAGGCCATATTTTACTTTGATTTGGCCCCTTTATATAGGTCTATTTAAATTTCATGATAGGCTCAAAACCAAAACTCAGGCAATATAGCATTCTACCTTTTTTTTCCATTTGAAAGCTCAAGTTGTGATTCTTCTGACTGAAATATGGCAGACCTTGTTGGCCGATGTGACCAGTCTATTGAAAAGCTGCATTCAGTCGTGCTTAAAGGCACTTCAATCATAATCATACAGACACAGGCAGCACTTATCATTCCACCATCTCCAAACACATTTTCACAACTGGTCTGGGGATTATAACTTGCATTATTTCAGTCTAAAGCCAGTCTCTCGATACATCTGGGCTTTTGGTGTCAACCTGTACTGTAGATGGGTTTGTCCTTTGCAGATCTGAACCTGCAAGGATGCAGGGGAACTAGAGGGAAATGTTCCCAAAAAATTGTAGGTTCTGTAAACCCTTTATCTCATCATAGACTAGGTTTCATAAATCGTTTTCAAAGATAAATAACCACAACAAGCTTTGCATAACTCATGTACTTTTTCTCCCTTTTCATGGGGTAAGTAATGTTACAGTGTTTTCGACAACAAATAGCTAATTTTTCAACTTGACATAATTTCACAGTTGTATTGATGTTAACTGAGGTCATATTTGTTAAGTTTATGTCTTATCTAACGTGTTATCGAGCTCCAATGTGGCGGTACAACTTACCGTTAGCTAAGGTAACTTGGGCCCTGTTCACATACAGCATTAACATGCATCTTGGGTGATCTGATCACAAGTGTTAACAAACTAACTAGTTAGTTAACTAAGTTAGCTTGCTGGCAAGTTAATATCAACTTGGGCAACAGTTCAGAGCTAATTTAAGTAAATGGCTAAAATGGCTATGGTTAAAATGGCTGCAAAGGACTGAAAAGGCAAGTCTCTGAGGGTGGATTGTGCTTGTCGTTAGCTAGCAAGCTAGCGGTCCTTATCTGTATTTTTGTTTTGTTTATAGATAAATGTTGTTGTAAAGTGTTACAATATATATATTTATTTTTAATATTTATGATTGAAGTTAGTCAGAATGTGTAAATACTGAAAACAACTTTTTGTTGCGATTCTTAGCTAATATAAAATTGTCCCTAGGTGTGAATCTGTGTGTGTGTGTGTGTGAGTGGGCCCTGTGATGGCCTGGCAGCCTGTCCAGGGTGACTCCCCGCCTGCTGCCCAATGACTGCTGGGATAGGCTCCAGCATCCCCACAACCCTGAGAGCAGGATAAAGCGGTTTGGATAATGGATGAATGGTTTTGGTTTTTTTTGGGGGGGGGGTTCATTTTACAACCTTTAGATAAACTAGCATGTCTAATGACCTGTAGCTTTTGACCTACAGTTGGTTCCAAGCTTGCCATGACCTACCTACTGCATGTCTCATGTAGATGTGGTCACATTAGAGTTAAGGATGATCATAAAACAGAGCTGACGTATTTCCCTGTAGTGCGTTGGATGGTTATCACTCCACAGGTGCATTGAACCTTGAGACCACTTTCTATGTGGCAGGAGTAGCTGTTGTAGGTGATAGGGATGAGCTGCAGTGAGGATAGCAGTGTTTGGGTTTGACCTCACAACCTCCATTTTCCCCCTCAGCAATCTACAACGTCTTCTGTATGACTTATTACACAGTGACCCCATTTGTTCTCACATCACCGGTCCACTTCTAGATTGGGTTCAACAGTTCATGATGTAACAACAGAGGGGCCCCATCTGGCAAATGGTTCAACTCCATTTAAAACAATGTGATTGGCCAACTTGACAGCTGCTCAGCCAATTGGTTGAACTCTAACAGGGCTCTGACCAGCGAAAAAATTAGGTGATCTGACAGACACGGTCGCCATTGGCAACCAGAGATGGTTATAGTGACGCATTTTTTCATGAGAGAAAAACTGAGAGGGGCAGGGCGGCATACGGCCATGATCACATACAGCACTTCCTTTTCACAGTAAAATGTTAGGCATGTCTGTGAGCATCGCTCGTTCACAAATGACAAGAGTGAAAGAAGACACACATCGCCATGCTTGTTGCCAGGCCACTCAAAGTTCGACAACAAAGTGCGACCAGACTGTTGGACTCAGGCGTGTTCAAAAGAGCATCGTATCTATGCGATCAAAGCCTTAGATAACTGTAGGGCACGGCAACCTTGCTCTCATTTTAATGGGCTCCAACTAATAATGATTTTCAGTATCAGTTACTGTAATCTGTTGATTTGTCTGTATGTGTGTGTGTAATGTAAAAAAAAAAACAACTAACCAAAGTATTACATTTTGTTTACTTACTAACCAGCTGCCAAAAAAAAAAATATATATATAACTTTGTTAAAAGAAGCACTCAACGGTAGGGAAAGTGCTTATAGCATGAAACAGGCTTGTACTGTCTCATAGAGAATTTACTTGACTAACTGGATTTTATATACTATATATATATCCATCCATCCATTATCTTAACCGCTTATCCTGCTCTCAGGGCCGCGGGGATTCTGGAGCCTATTCCAGCAGTCATTGGGCAGCAGGCGGGGAGACACCCTGGACAGGCCGCCAGGCCATCACAGGGCATGCACGCGCACGCGCGTGCCCACACACGCTCACACACACACACACACACACACACACACACACACACACACACACACACACACACACACACACACACACACACACATTCCTAGGGACAATTAAGTATGGCCAATTCACCTGACCTACATGTCTTTGCAGTGTGGGAGAAAACCGGAGCCCCCGGAGGAAACCCACGCAGACACGGGGAAAACATGCAAACTCCACACAGAGGACGACCTGTGACAACCCACCAAGGTTGGACTACCCTGGGCCTGGAACCCAGGACCTTCTTGCTGTGAGGCGACTGCACTAACAACTGCGCCACCGTGCCACCACACACACACACACACACACATCTATATCTATATCTATATATATCTATATCTATATATATATATATATATATATATATAAACTCTTTAACGGAGTACTCCATGTGGGGACCCGATCATCTATATTTTGGGAGTAGTGACAGATTAAAGGTACAATCCATAATCACATGGCTATGCTAACATGGCTATGTAGAATGCTGCGACAACATAAGTGTAAGGAACAGGACATATTTCACCATCGCACAACATTGTGTATTCATTTGAGAAACGGAGACAACTGGAAGCCTTGACAGGAATTAAAAGTGATGCAGCAAACAATGGTGGACTGTACCTTTAACTCCGCATTAATACCGAATTTCAGAATTGAAGTTCTGCTTATTTATTTACCCTGTGCACTGCATGATTGTCTGTTATAGCCTACTATTAAATACTAATTATTGTTAATTTCTACTGAAGACACGACTGCCCTATCAGTTGCCAATTGACAATTTCTGTACTTGCTTTGTTAATGGCCCAATAAATACAATAAATAATTACTTTAAGAACTGAAAGGTCCTGCCTTGTATATGTTCAGCACAATTTTGTGTGTCTTTCATATTATTTATACTGTAAAAAACAGTGTTATTATGCCAATATCAAATATTACTTATGGCCAATTTTCATCCCTACTGGAGGAACAGTTGGCCTATCAGCATAGCCTGTTGATGGTTCTTCTATACCACGGCCTTTATAAGAGGCGAATGGAACAGGTATGGTCATCAACACCCCAAATCCCTTATTTTTGTATGAAATATTCCCTGAAGAAGAACAAGAAATATCTATCTATCTATCCACCTGAGTTATAAGTGGTAGGGCCATCTCCAGCTGGCTTCACAACAATTTAGCATTCTGCATTATTGCACTTATCGAGGGAATAGTCACAGTCGATAACAAAATGATGGCGGTTAGGGCAAATATCTCTCCTCTGCTAACTACATTTAGCTCCTCGGATGAATTTCAGTTCTTCTGTACTTTGTTCAAACCCTGTTGTAAAGAAACATACATTTATCCTTTAAATAATTACACTTGATGAATATAATCAACATGCCCGAATCTTTCAAATTTGTTAGGAATTTGTAAGAAATAGTCGCAAATTAGCCAGAAAACAAAAAAAAAAGGGGGGGGGGTCTTGCACTTGAAGGTGTTCTAAAAAATGATTCTTCTGTACTCTATAGACACTCGATAACAAACATTGTGTAAATTATTTTGTATGAAATTACATGATAAATAATAGGCAATACACGTGTATAGTGGTCTGTCACAGGTCTGGTATGAATGGGTACCATCACCTCACTGATTTAGGCTGGAGTTAAAATGCCGGACCTGGATATATGAAATTATCTAAGCCATGTTTTACAATAACAGTAAGATACAGGTGGAAGAACTGGCTCAACTCATGGAATTGAAAACGCTGCAACTGTTTATAATGTATGCTGTAATGTATTGTTAATTACTGTATGCTGAACTACAATCTGAAAAGGGACACCTTCAATAGTTACCCCTGTAAGTGTGTTGATACAGGTTCATAGTATTATATGGTTTAGCGGTATCATTTGGCTTCCGTGAGTGTGTGTGTGTGTGTGTGTGTATTAAAGGAAGGTCAATGTGCATGCTGCTTTGTTAAATGGCAAATATTATGTAATGGTTGCATTCGGACCTTAAAAGATAAAGGAATGAATGCGCATTTGTGGTTGCACCCGCACACTTGTATTTCATGGTTTTACAACTTTTGCATCTAACTGAGAGGAGACGGTTATCCGTTTATTTGCATGCATATCTATGCAGTTTGACTTTGTATTTGTCAGCTTGATGAGCAGATATGTGTGTGTGTGTGTGTGTGTGTGTGTGTGTGTGTAAGTGAGACTTTGCATGTGAGAATGTGCATGTGAGCCAGCGTAGCAACCTCAGAATAAGTACATACTGTGGATGAGGGGCACTGTGAAGGTTTAATTTTGAAGTATTGTTTGTCAGCAGCTGCGGGTTTCATCCTCTCAGGATTAGGGTTAGCATGGCTGAGTGTGTTTAACAGGATTACTAATCTGAGCCATGCTGCCGCTGCGTGTGTGTGTGTGTGTGTGTGTGTGTGTGTGTGTGTGTGTGTGTGTGTGTGTGTGTGTGTGTGTGTGTGTAATGTCTCTGCTTGGGCATGTAAATGGATATTTGTCTGTTATTGTGTATCTGTGCATGCATGCTTGTGCTTGAGTGTTTGTGTTGTATCAGTAGGCTTTCTGGGTCTGTATGAAAATGTGTGTGTGGGGGGGTTAGTAAATAGCTTTGATGTGCATGTTTTTTGTGCTATTGTGCATATTTTGTGTTATTGTTTTTGTGTCAGTGTGTGCGTGCGTGGCTTTAGTAGATGGCTTTGATGTGTATGTGTCAGTTACTGTTTTTTTGGGGGTTTTTTTGCATCCGTGTGTGTGTGTGTGGTCAAACAACGACCCCCAGATTAATTTATCTCTATTCTCCATAACTAAGTACTTAATATACTCAACAAAGGCGATGCTAATGGCTCCATCTCTCTCTCTCTCTCTCTCTCTCTCTCTCTCTCTCTCTCACACACACACACACACACACACACACACACACACACACACACACACACACACACACACACACACACACACGAATAAGTGCTATTAATGTTGACACCAATGTTAAGGTCAGCAGGACACACTCAGTAAAGTGCTTTAGAGCTTTTAAGAAGTGAATTGACTCTAATGCTTCATCATAAGGTTGCTGTGTGCTTTTTTTTTCTTTTTGTGGGGAGGGGGGCGGTTAGAAATGTGTTTGTTAGCAGGCACGTATACTTACAACAGAAACTGGTGTAGTTTACCTCAAACGTATACACCATTTGAGAAATAAAATAATTTGACAACTAGGCTTATAATAGATCTGACAGCACAAATATAATAAATACATAGATACATAAAAGTTGTGTCTTTAAAAGGTCAACACAAAGTTTTAACAATGGCTGATAAAAGCAAACTTTTACAGACTCAACACTATTTATTTTTTAGACGTACGCAATATAAATGAACTTCTGACATGTCTTTTTGGCTGGATGTGAAACATGTAGCAGAAATGAGTATTAATGAAACCTGTTGCTGATGCTGGACTTCGATGCTGGATGTGAAACATGTAGCAGAAATGAGTATTAATAAAACCAGTTGCTGATGCTGGATGTGAAACATGTAGCAGAAATGAGCATTAATAAAAGCTGTTGCTGATGCCGGACTTTGATGCTGGGATCTACTTTGATCGCATGCCCATGCACATATCATCAGCCGCCACTTTCCCAAACCTGCTTTTGAATTAATAAGTGCATGTGTAAATGATGTCTGCATTCTGTAGCTGTGTGTGCAGTATGAGTATGTGAGCACAACAACGGATATGAATATGTGTATGACTAGCTATCTGTATGAATGTGCATGAATATCATTAAGTACACCTGACTGAGAGGACGTGTGTGTGTGTGTGTGTGTGTGTGTGTGTGTGTGTGTGTGTGTGTGTGTGTGTGTGTGTGTGTGTGTGTGTGAAGCATTCTCACTCTGGCCCACATCTATTGACAGCTATATGGCAGCTTCAATATCTCTGCGGTATCTATTTCCTGAAAACGAACCTATAGAATACAATGCAACACGTGCAATGACCAGAGCATTTACTAGTATACACAAACACATTAAGTTGTAATAGTATTTCAATTCACCGCCCCCCACACACACACACAGATAAGACAAATATGTTTTCACAACAGTAACAAGACCTGCACAAACAGACACCTGCATGATAATGTGCAGAATAAGCATTTCTGTGATGAGTGAATTCGGGGCAGACTGTTGTTCATTGATGGACACACTGCACATGGATGGATATAGTGTTTGTTTTATTTTAAGTACTGGGCAGTTCTTTTTTTGGGGGGGGGGGGTTCCCCCCCTTTTCTACCCAAATTGTACCGGACCAATCACCTCGCTCTCTGAGCCATCCCAGTCACTGTTCTACCCCCTCTGCCGATCCAGGGAGGGCTGCAGACTACCACATGCCTCCTCCGATACATGTGGAGTCACCAGCCGCTTCTTTTCACCTGACAATGAGGAGTTTCACCAGGGGGACATAGCGTGTGAGAGGATCACGCTATTCCCCCCTGTCCCCCCCCCGCCCCCAAACAGGCACCCCGGAGTTTCACCAGGGGGACATAGCGTGTGGGAGGATCACGCTATTCCCCCCAGTCCACCCCCCTCCCCCGAACAGGCGCCCCGACCAACGAGAGGAGGCGCTAGTGCAGCGACCAGGAGACATACCCACATCCGGCATCCCACCCGCAGACACGGCCAATTGTGTCTGTAGGGACACCCGACCAAGCCGGCAGTAACATGGGAATTCGAACCCCGTGTTGGTAGGCAACAGAATAAACCGCTACGCTACCCACACACCCAGTACTGAGCAGTTTTTTTAACCATTAGCCTGCTCTGGCAGAAAGAAGTTAAGGTTAACTCCTGATATCAGCTCACATTGGTCCTTTACTCTCTTCAAGCATCTTTGTGTGTACTTAGGAACAATTCTTACAAGGTTCTCCTTGAAAGAGAGAGTACTTTATAAACATTTTAAGGTGACTTTCTTGATGCCTGAATCAATTTGCAGCCACAAAGATAATGAAACACCTTTTTTAATTCGGCATTAAATTCCCCACTATTCATAAACTGATTATGCCATTTTTGGTCACAGCTCTTAAGTACAAACACTCTCATCACTGATTTCTTAGGTCCTCTCACCCCACATCCACTGACACCTTGGCATCCGTGTCTCTCCTTCTCCTCTACCTACCTACCTACCTACCTACCTACCTACCTACCTACCTACCTACCTACCTACCTACCTACCTACCTACCTACCTACCTATCAATTCCTCCTCTCTTTCTCTCTTACCATCTATCTTTTTTTACTTTGTCTCTCTCTTTAGTTTATGTGGATATCCTACTTCATGATACTGTGTTCGTGTTTTAGACGAGCATCCCTGCAGCTCCACGTCCGTGTACCAGGAAACTGGCCTGGCTATTAAAGCAGATTCTCTCTTCTGACTTTCCGCTTTAATGTCCTCTCTCTCTCCCTCACTGCCGGCGAGTGCTTTACAACCTGGCCTCCCAGATTTACGCAGGGGCAATTGAACATTTTGTCGCGGCGCACCGGAGCAGATGGAAAATTCATGACATGGGTTGGAAGGGCGAACTTAGCATAAGACAACAACACGCTGCAACGTCTGCCTGGTGGATTGTGAGCAAGGTATCTCTGTCTGCATACACAATGATATAAATATATATGTATACACTGGCTGTGTTTTAGCCTTCTTTTTTTTCTGCAGCTTACATGTTCTCTTGAGCTTCACAGTACTCTTCATCTTTTCTTTTTCTACTGACCCCTCCTCCTTTCTTTCTTTCTTTCTTTCTTTCTTTCAGGTCTAGACACCATATATATATCCCTCAAGTACTCACAGCATTTCACCTACTGTTACTACGTATCATACAATTAAAATGTCATGCTATCACATGTTCACCTACAAATTCCTCTGAAGAGAATTTATTTTTTATTTATTTTTTAGGTACTTTTCCCTTTTAAGAATCTGACTCAATCTATTGCAAATACACAGCCCAAACATAGTCTGACTCACCAAACAGCTAGCAGGCAGTACTTGGCAATGACAGCTTTTATGAAAATGTGGGTGGATCGGTCGTGGCGAATGGTGTGTGTGTGTGTGTGTGTGTGTGTGTGTGTGTGTGTGTGGGTGGGTGGGTGGGTGGGTGAAAGGGAGGTGGATGATGAGAAGATAGTTCAAACATGATTCCCTTCACCTCTTACTTCTGCAGTTAAATCACATACATACAGGCACATACACACACATAAACACGGGCGGCAAGCAAAATGTTGCATCACTATTGCGTTGCACTGGAGTTGGTAGAAACACGACACTGCACACCAGCACCTGTAATAGACCTCGAGACTAATGGGAATGGGAATCGGAGTTGACATGTAATACCACTGTACGGATGACAAGGTGCGAGCGTGATGCCCCCGTGAGCGATGACGGCAAAAGACATGCATTGCATACAGAAACATCCATTGTAGAAACCCACCTGCAAGATGCACTTCTGCAGAAGGAACTGGCTTGAAAATTCTAGTTTGCTTTTTATTTCTGAGTGATTGTACGTCACATTAGACTATTGGGTGACTTTTTGGCAACAAGATTTTTCTTTTTCTTTTTTTACAAAAGAGGGGTGAGCTTCCACGGTGGATACACCTGTACATGAAGACGATAGTGCAAATCCAAGGTTTGCTTTCATTTAATGGGCAAGTCAATATTTTGAAGGTGTTTATTTAATTTAAATACTCTTTTTCAGCCACAAATGTTGTAATGTTTAGAATTAATGATGTACTGGATTTCTGATTAGCTGTTGTGATTTTTCAAAAAACTTTTTTTTATTTAAGAGAAACTCTATATATGCACATATAAACACTAATATGTCATTTTTATCAAGGAAAAGCTTGGAGGTTTTGATTATAATTGATAACAGGAGGACAGGCTGTATTGTGGTTAATCAAGTTAGTGCCTGAACTTTCTTTAACGTTTGATATTTCTCATGACTCTGAAAATGACATTACTATGGCATACTAACAATATCAATATGAAACCCTATTTCCCAGTCTCCCACCGGATACTATATGATATAATATTATTTTCTGTACATACCCGGTCACCTTTAAATGTAGAATAAAACTGGTAACTGCAGTTTAAAACTGAGTTTGCCACTGAGTGACACTTCGCTGGACGGCTATGGCAAATGGTTGAGCCGACATTTTGATTTGTGAATTATTGCATGACGATCAAATACTCTTCTCGAGGCCCCGCTTTGCTCAGTCAATCTTAAACGGATTAGCAGAGATCCTGCTTTGATACACAATGTATCGAACAACGTTTAAGTCATTTTTGTTTCACTGCACAAATCTGATTGGATTGGCCTACATGAAGGAACAGGATCACCGTTAAATGAAGATGACATGAAAGGAATAATTTCAAAACACTATGTCGATATTGTAGAAAACAATTATAGCGAGTGAATTATAATTGTTTATTATTAAAAAAAAATCAGTATTTAACTATTCAATTAATTAGTTCACAGTTTCTATCATAGTACAACAGTTTTTCATGAAGCCATAGATACCCAAATAAATGTATATAGTAAATACAGTAAATCATATATGCATTGGGTGGGTAAATTCTTTCTCTTATTCGGGTCTTTGTTTTTAGACGGTTTTGCATGGAGGCCAACAAAGAGCCATGTTCAGTTTCTCACAACGTGCTAGTGAACATGATAATACAGATGAACTGGGGTCAGATGGCTAACTTCGCTAACCGGCTAACCTCACAAGCCCAATACGTATCTAGCTAGAATTACTTTACTAGTGTGTGTGTGTGTGTGTTTGTGTGTGTGTGTGTGTATGAATGAGTGAGAGAGGGAAGATTCAAATACAGCCAGCAATACCCATGCAGAGCAGACATGCAAATGAATGGAGCACAGTGGCAATGAAAAACAGATATCCAAAGAAAACGCAGTGCAGAACAGCAGGAGGAATTAAAAAAAAAATTATGAAGGGGAAGGTAAAGTTCATGACCCAAGTCAAACAGGATGTCGTGGTGGTACACAGTTGCCGTTTGGTGGGAAAAACAAAATGAAATAAAAATATGATGAAATAAAACAAACATAACATAGGAAAGAAATAATTCTGCCTACAAAGCGATAATCACCTTCGCTCGGGATGACTAGAATGTACGGCGTTGTTATTTGTCCCCTACCTAATACCGCTAAGGCCAAAGGCCATCCGTCCCCGCCGGAGTGCATGAGAAAGAGAAGAAAAAGAGAAAGAGAAAACAAACAACAACAAAAAAAAAAGGAAAAAGGAAAAAAGAAGACAAAAGTCTAAGAAAAAAAAGCTTTTTTTTCTTAATTCATTTCATCAAGGTGGATTCCATCTGAGAGAAGAGAAATTGCAGTGGTGAGAGATAGTGCTACAAAGCTGAGATCAATTGGACCAACTAACACTCGGGATGTGAACTGGGATGTGATTGGTACATTACAAGGAAGTGAACATCTAGGACCACCTTGATTGACCTATTACCAGGAAATGGCCCAAAAGACGTGCTAGTTAGTGGTGATGTATGTGGATCTATATGAGTCTGTTGGGGAGAACGTGGATTTCCAAGACGTGACAGTTAGTGAATGCTGATATGGTACCGGATGTTAATATTTACCCAGTGATTCTGCCAGCTGGTCTTCAAGGGTTAAAAAAAATGAAAAGGGTGAAAGAAGGAAATGGGAGAGAAAAGGAATCAATCGATGAGCTAAAGGAAAAAAATGTTTTAACTTTGTGGTGTGGGGACCTCAGGCTCTGCTGCAGTTTGTTCAGCCAGAAACAAGACTGGGTCAGTTATTATCATTAACAGGATCAATAACACATGGGTTTTGAGTCCTAGACTTCAAGGGCTGAGCCAACCAAGCCATTATAGATCAGCGTCACAACCTCCAGTGGTTGTCAGCTCTGATAGTGGTCTAACAACACCATTATGGTACAGTTGAAAACCAGCAACAGTGTGGGACCTGAACAGAGTTTGGTTGACCCATGAACTAGAACTGACAACCACTGGCATACAAATAACAGTAGCAGGCAACACAGTAAAACAAAATATAAAGATAATCCTATCTTATCAAAGTAATTATGCAAAGACAATTGCGCAGACAGTATTGCCCAACAGTGTTGCCCTGTTAGAATTGGACATTTTCTGGGACAATGGAGGTGGTTAATAATGTTTTAAACAAAGAAGAGAATCAGGACTGAGGATAAGTTAACAATAAGGCTACTCAAAAGAAAGAAGAAGAAAAAAGAAATGTAATAAAATACAGCCATTCATTAGAGTTGTCGGTTTAGCCATCTGCATCGTCACAACATGCTGCCCGTGACTCATGGCCTTGGAGAGATACTACATTTAAGCCATGGGTCACGTTGGGAATGGGCATACTAAGGCTCATAGTCACTGAAAATTTTCCTTTTTTTTTACATTAAAGTAGACAGCCACAAAGTTGAAAGCATGTCTTTTCCCAAGCGGATGCTCAGAGACACAGGCAGCAGCATCTATGCACTGTGGACCTCCACCCACCACACTACCCACTCATAGCACAGCCTAGGAGATGGATGGGCAGAGTGAACATGAACACTAGACACCCCGAACGAGGAATGAGAGAGGAGGGGTGGAAAGAAAAGTGCTCAAATGAGGAATTAACGGTCTGACAAAGGTAATAAGAGATGGAGGGATAAGAGAGGTGTGGGGAATCAAATCGGCGCTTTGACACACATGAAAAAGCACAAAATAGGGACAAAGAGGAGATGGTGGAAATCAATAGAGCGCTGAAAACCGTTAAAAGCATGTGGCAAATGGATGTGTTTGCCTGAGATGAGCAGCAAATAAAGACACGAGACATGGGGGAAGCTAAACGGAGTGGGATGAAATGGGTTGTGGGGGTAGAGCTTTAGCCTCCCTCTGTTGGACTAATGGAGGTGGTCAATTGGCAACTAACATCCCTGATGTCTGCTTTGTATACAGATAAGCAACACGGACAGGGTATGAGACGGGAGGGGGGTGATGCAGAAAGAAAGAGAAAGGTGTTGAGAGAGGTGGTGTGAAGGAGAGAGAATTGGAAAGAGTAGAAGGTGGAAAACGATGGTGGGAGAGAACAGAAAGCGAAAGGGTCAGAGGACAGCTGAATTCAAAAGAGAGAGAGAGAGAGAGAGAGCAGGGGCAATGAAAAGAGAAACAGAGAGGCAGAAAGCTGGCGGGTGTGAAGGAGGCAAAGGAATAACATGCAGGGTTAACATGATAAGGTCGGAGGGGTGGTTCATGGCCCTAACTCAATGTTCTGGGTTTGAATCCCGGCCTGGCTAATATTTGCATGTACGTGTTGGAGTTAAGTGTGAGGGGTTACCTGTGCTCTCTCAGAAATAGCAACATTTACATGACCAATTCACAAGTACTTCCGTGATGTCATTGACTATCACTGGTATGCAACACATCCATATGGCAAAACCTCCTTATGCAGTTACTAATGGAAATATGACATCACACAATATTGCAGATATCTTTTGGTGCATGCAAAGTATGTTCAGACGGGGCCTCATACCTTTATTAGCCAGGTGGACGCAGTTGATTTTGGTTTCCTGCCGAGAGGACAGAGAAATAGAGAGCGAGAGAATGAGAGAGAGCGAGAGAGAGAGAGAGAGAGAGAGAGAGAGAGAGAGAGAGAGAGAGAGAGAGAGAGAGAGAGAGAGAGAGAGAGAGAGAGAGAGAGAGAGAGAGATAGATTGGTTGATTAATAAGCTGGTAAATTTCAAATGTAGAACAGGGCAAAGGTCAGTACATCTCACAATGGTAATATTTTGAATATTAAAAGAGAAACAACACAAGAGATGTCTGCAGGTGCACTCTTGAGTAACATCTTGTGCAATTTGCCATTCTCATGCAAGCATTACTGTTTGAAGGCCGACCTTGCACCCTGACCTCCCTGAAGGTAAGCAAGGGAAGAAGAATCTGTGACGGTTCAGTGAGATATCGCATTACTCTCCTTGTAAAATTTTAAATCTTGAAACCTTAAAGGTCCACACTGCATCTAAGGTTAGGTGAAAAATGGAAAGTGTCGGATTGGGAACTACCTTGAATCTCATGACAGCAACAAATTAACCACTACTACGTCACCAAAGAAGCCTTGGTGGTGTGAATGACCTCTCACTTTTAAACTGAACCTGGAGAATGTGCAAAAAAAACAAAACAAAAAAAAACAAGTCCCCCAGGGAGGAATGTTTTAGAGTTACACAATGCAATATTGCAGAGGTGTGCACATGAAGACACTCAGACAGCCCTCTTTGACCCTCCACACACACTCGCCCCTCTGTATTGGGGCCAATCCAAAGTTTTAATCTCTTCATTTGTCCATCCTTGGGTTTTCTGTGTGTCCGCTAATAAGTAACTGTTTTGTTTTTTGGATTCCCCCCCCTTTATCTCCACAATTGTACCCGTCCAATTAACCCACTCTTCCCAGCCGTCCCGGTCACTGCTCCACCCCCTCTGCCAATCCGGGGAGGACTGCAGACTACCACGTATCCTCCGATACATGTGGAGTCACCAGCTGCTTCTTTTCACCTGACAGTGAGGCGTTTCGCCAGGGGGACGTAGCGCGTGGGAGGATCACGCTATTCCCCCCCGGTTCCCCCTCCTCCCCAAACAGGTGCCCCGACTGACCAGAGTAGGCGCTAGTGCAGCAACCAGGACACATACCCACATCCGGCTTCCCATCCACAGATATGGGCAATTGTGTCTGTAGGAATGCCCGACCAAGCTGGAGGTAACACAGGGGATTCGAACCGGTGATCCCTGTGTTGGTAGGCAATGGAATAGCCGCTAAGCTACCCGAATGCCCGAGATAATTAACACTTCTACTATTCTATTATCTATTTCTCATCATTTGTATGAACAAGTTAACTCATTCACACCAAGAGTAGTGATTTCATCACTGAGTCGATCCATCTCTGGTTAGACGTATGCTAACTGGTATAATCACCAGGTATAATGTTGGGTCGAAATGAAAGCCTGCATACACAGGGTCCCCCATGGCCTATGGTTGGATTGGATACCACTAAAGGAGACCTATCACATACACACAAGCACATACAGCGATACCCTCACATGCACAAAAAAATTGAGACATACACAAAGGCAATCACATACACCCACACATGCTTACACTCACTAATACACACCAACTCACTTTCACATATGTACCAATGAAGACAGACAATAACACAAGTGTATGAACACACACACAATGTATACACACTGCATCTGTATATATACTGTAATATATATTGTCACCTGAACATGTGTTTGCCATAATTTTTTAGTCTTTTCATATCTTTAAATTTCCTTTTCATGTGTAGCAAACCCAGACATACAAGTTTGGATTCTTCCAGACATGTTTTGTGGTTTAATCTGACATTCTGCTTGTGTGTGCACCAGGGCAAACTCACACACAAATGGCCTTATCGCCACCTCACATAAAAGTGCCAAATTGATATAACGAGTTTTATTGGAGGCCCCCTTCATCCTCCAATCTCTCTCTCTCTCTCTCTCTCTCTCTCTCTCTCTCTCTCTCTCTCTCTCTCTCTCTCTCTCTCAGACACACATACAGACAGACACACACACACACACACACACACACACACACACACACACACACACACACACACACACACACACACACACACACACACACACACACAAACCCCCTCCTTGGAGCCTTTGCCAAATGCTGGCAATCTTATCTGAGGTCATACATTCTTTAGCATCCCTGGAAAGATTTCAGTGACTTTCCCTGGTTCTTCATATGTCTGCATTAATGGGAATTAACTGTTTAACCACCTAATCATCCAGCTAATATTACTCAGCAAACGTTTTCATGAAGAACAGTTCAACTCCCACATCAGTGCCATATGAAATGACCGAGTTATTAAAATTCAGATTTAATGCATTGTAGTGATGTGCGAGTCAGGGTTTTTTTTAACACCTGCAACCACCCGACCTGTTATATGAGAGTGAATCTGCACTGCCCGACCCTCTAAAATATGCGTTGATTACCCACCCGAACCCGACCCAACTTACAAACCTCCAAATTTAGCCTAGGCTACAGCAAAGTGAGCAGTGTTGCACTATTTCATTTTCTGGGCTGTTTGCCCAGCATAATAGCCTGTTGTATTTTATCCTAATAGTGTCTGGGTCCAGATCCTCATAGTGTCTGGGTCCAGAGCACTAAATAAACACATGAATCGTTCCAAATAGTCTTCTTTATTGTTGAATAGCAGCAAAACACCTAACCCTTCATTTAACATATAAACGCTGTCTTTCTCTTTCTCTCTCTCTCGCGCACACACACACACACACACACACACACACACACACACACACACACACACACACACACACACACACACACACACACACACACACACACATAAGCCTCTTCTTTCTGACAATAAAAAAGGCGGTGTGAACAAAAGCTGTGGATCTCAGGGGAAAAAAACTTGTAGGTGAAGTCTCAACACTAAAACACATGCACTGACGAAAACCACAGTCGTAAATTGATGACAAAATTGCTTTTGTGTATGTGTGTGTGTGTGTCTGAGAGAGAGAGACAGAGAGAGGGGAAGAGAAGGTGGACTAGTAATGCACAGCCTCGCCTATAGCACACAAATAAGTTATTAATAACTTACTCGGAGCACTGCTTTGTCACTTTTTGACCTGCCCGCCCGAACCCGTGATACTTTCTAGTAAGCTTATGCGAACCCACCCGACCCGCAGGTTGTGGGTCGACCTGTGCATCGCTAATGCATTGTGTGAGCATCTAGCAACCATTTTTGGCAAGACAAGTGTCGGAATTACTGACGTAGCCTAATGACATGTTGATTTTCTTTAAATTTAATAATTTAATACATTATCTGGTAATGATCCGAATACTAATTTCTTGTAGAATAGAAATTTGATCTACTTCCATTCAGTGCTAGCCACAGTTTAGGGAATTAAGCTTTCATTGTCTTTGTTCTGTATTTACTTGTGTGACTAATGTTGTGCAATTTCTTTCCTTTTTGTCATTTAAATTTGTGTTGATTTTTTCAAAAAGAACAGTAACAGGAAGTCTAGTGGTATACCGTTTCAACAAATTCCACCCCTTCAGGGTCCTGATTTCATCACACATGGTATGGAAAGAAAAAAGTAAAATATAAAATAAGTAAAGACAAGTACACATATGGAAGTAAGAAACTCTATCTGTAATGAGAGGCACAGGGAAAGTGCCACAGTCACTCAGGGTTCTTGGCTATTCTTGAGATCTAAGCAAGACCCCATCATGCTTTATATGAGTCCAGAAAAGATCCCAAGGGGTAGTCCCATCTTCCATGTTGCCTTTTAACCTGTTGAGCATAGACTTGTAGGATGCAGTCTCAATCACTGCATTTACCCAATCTTTCAAATCTTGAGATTTAGCTATTTTCCGATGTCTCAAGATAATTCTGGAAGCTGTGACCAAACCCACCATCATAACAGAAAAAAACACCTTTTGATATATTTGGTGTTTGAGATCTGTCCCCTAATAGACAATGTTGTGCAGTTTCTACGTGTTCACCCATAGAGTCACATGATGTGTCAGTGTTGATGACATAAATGAGTAGGTATCTGGGCTAATTAGATTATCCTCCCTAGGTAGGACATTAATATGGTGATTTTTCTTCCTTCAAAAACAAAACAGTCTTCTGGCTCAAACAAAGAAACATCAGCGTTCCCTCAAAAACCCGTGGAAGTGTCACCTTCCTTTTGACATCTGCCTCCTACTAGAAAAGTAGTTTTACACCGTTGGACCTCTGGTTTTCTCTCTTCCTTTCGGCTCTCTCGCTTCAGCCTTCTTTTTCTCTCTGGTACGCGTGCAGAGCTTCAAGTCCTGCTCTGTTTTTTAAGATTTTTTTTCTTCTTTCCACCATGTCCTAATTTTTCCTTTGCCTTTGGGCTTGTGTTTCAACTTTTGCTGATGAGTCACAAAGCTCTCCAAGAAAGCAACCGCTAGGAAACCTAAAACACCGGTTGAGACGCTGCACGCCAATTTGCCAAATATAATTTTGTAATCTTTTATTTTAACCTTTTGTTGCTATATCGTTGTTTTCAAGATTTTTTTTAGATCTCTTACATTGGATCAGACCCATTCACCTCTCAGTGAACGCACCGAGACCCCAACATACACACCGACTGTGTGTACTGCTTCTGTGTTGCCTCCGCTAAGCTAAGCCTCTCATGACGTGTTCCCATTTTCCAAGTTGAGCCTCTGAACCAACTCTCCCAAAACATTCCCATCTACAGCACGTCGTTGTTGTGCGTATTTTCTTCATCTCAGTGGTTACATAATTATTATCTGGTGTTGTGTGTTTCTGTGAAGCAAAGATGGAGGTCCCTGAATTGACAGTTCACCACTTTCAGATCTGTGACTGATTAATTCGGTTTATCTTATTTTCTTTCTTTAAGAAAGTGGTGCCCCCAATCTTCAACGAGTGCACAAATTTAAATTATAGTGTAGTTATGCTACACATGCCAGTCATTTCTCTCTCTCGCTCTCTCTCTTTTTTTCTGGAATATTCTCTCATAAATTGATGAGGAATGTGCTTCTACTGCCCACCATTATGTTTCTCTGTCATACAAGCTCCATCCTTCTCGCTCAACCTCTTTGATTATCTTTCCATCTCTCTCGCTCTCTCTCTATTTTGCTGTGACTCAATCATAAGTACAACATACAGATATGTTTCCACTCAACTGTGTTTGCACGTTTCTTTTTTTCACTTCCACCTCTCTTCTCCCTGCCTCTTCATGATGTGCTGTCACAAGAACAAGAGTGAGCTTGTTTTATACAGATTGGCGCTCTCTTCATGCGTTGGCCCATTCATCTTGCTCAAAGCGCTGATGCGGGAAAGCGGCCAGGGTGACGCCTGTTACTTCAGCAGCTTAACTGCTCTCCCGCACACACATGCATGCACTTGCGCGAGCACGCACGCACACACACACGCGCACACACACACACACACACACGCACACACTCACTGTCATCATCATCCATCATCGGTGGTCACTCGGGGTCAAGTATGACCATCCTCCCTCTGGGTCTTTCTGGGTCCTCAGGTTGGTGTAGAGGCTGATTCTGGAGCCACTTTTTTTCATGCTTCTGGTGTGGGAAGATGGCTGTGCAAATTCACGTTTGCAGCGGCCTTACCCATTACCGGTGTGGGAAGATGGCAGTGCAAACTTACGTTTGCGGCAGTCTGACCCAGTACTATCCACGCAGTGTCTTTGTCCACGTCTAAGTTTGTCTTCGTTTAATAGCTGGGAGAGCTGGCACTGGATCGGCTGCTGGGGGAGCCTGGTCTGATGTGTCCGGTGGGCTCAGGGACCACGGTCCTGCCTGGAGCTGCGCCCGAGGAGAAAACACCGAGGGCAGTCTGACAGAACATGGAAGCAGGACAGGCTAAGCTAACTGCTAGCCCATGCAGAACGGCAGTTCCGATAACACCAAGGGCGATCTGGTGGTGGCTTCGCCTGGCGTTGACTGTGTTTTTGGTGTTGTCATGTGGCGTGTGGGGAGGCATGTTGAAGGTGCCTTGGCTGGGAGAGCTGGCATTGGCTCAGCTGGGGGAGCCTGGTCTGATGTGTCCGGTGCACCCAGGGACCACGGTCCTGCCTGGAGCTGCGCCCGAGGAAGAAACACTGAGGAGAGTCTGACAGGACGCGGAAGCGGGACAGGCTAAGCTAACTGCTAGCCCATGCAGACTGGCAGTTCTGACAGTCACCCTGGCATTTGCTCTCTTGGACAGTGATTTTTTGTTTTGTTTTGTTGATATGTTGGATATATGCGTTTTTTTAGCTTGGATATGTGTATTTGTCTTTGTGTTGCACTGCTGTGGGCTGGGGGAAACGACATTTCGTTTCATTTCATATGCGCAGGTGCATGGAATGAAATGACAAATAAACGTCCCTGATTCCTGATAATGGGATGATGCCTGTGCATGGCAGCTTTTTATGTGGGGTGGCTGATGGGCTGCAGCCACCACACAGTCCTTCAGTCCTTGGCAGGGGGTGGCCAGAGGCCAATGTCATGGAAAACCAAGAAGATTGGGGACCATCCTCTGTTGCAGCCTTTATCCGCCTTCACGGCTGTTGTGACCTGCAGACATCTTCCACCAGTTCCACTGTTGAGGTCTTTGTTGGATCGTGCTTCATCTGGAACCTCTCCCTTGACCTGTCCGCCTTGGGTGACCCTACCAGGAGCCAAGCTCCAGGCGGCATAGCTATTGGGATCATTGGTACACGGAAGCCTCTCCACCACGACAAGGGGACAATCCAGCGCACGCGCGCACACGCACACACGCACACACATGCACGTGCGCGCGCGCACACACACACACACATACATATACACACACACACACATACACTTCACATAAACCCTGTCTGCATCCACACAATCTTCTCATCTATGAGGTTTTCCCAATTTCTCATTTTAGCAAGACAGATATGTTGTCAGATGAAAGTTTGATTTGTCAATTTTGGGCTTGCCTTAAGCCCTTTATTCCTTTGTCTTTCTTCCTTTCCGTCTCCCTTTTCTTCTGTTAGAAGTGTTTTGTCTCTCTCACTTCTCTTAATTTCCGTCTCTCTGTTATTCTATTTCTTTCTCATGCAATCAATCTCCTCCTACCTCCCTTCTCTACTCCCCCTCTCTGCCTTTCACTTTAGCACCTGACAAATCACTTCCTCGCTCCTCTCTAAACCTATTACCGCCAATAACCTCAGGCTTTTCATGCCGGCTAGCATTGACAAAGACAGGTTCAAAGACAGGTCCCGTATTAATGCTAAGTGACTCATAGTTAGTCTGCTGTGTCCTGCTCACACTCAACAGGGAGAGGTATAGCAATGCAGATTTTTTTTTTAATATGGCGATATATACTTCCATTTTCATGCATACATTCTGCATCAAACCTGCATCTAAAGTGTTGGCCATTGTAAGAATCATACATTTATTCAACATATATTCAACATCTAGCCTACACTGATAATGCATACAGGTCCTTCTTGAATGTTGTGGCAGACTGGGCTGCAGACCTGATCTGTCCTGAGCTGGTCTAACTAACTCAGGACCAATACATTGGTTCCTCCCCCCAAAAGGAAGATGCCAGAGAGGGAGAAAGAGCTCCTCTCTACTGAAAGGACTTTTAATGGACATTTGTTATGTCTTTTTACATGGATTTCAACTCCGGTGTTTTTTTAAAGCATTGTTTTAATGAATGGGTTGTTGTGCCCTCATTTACAGTCTGCGTCTGTGTCGTGGCAGCATATTACCACGCATGTCATATGACCCGCACCTTACAAATCTGTGTCTCTGAAACAAGTCAGCTGTAATCCAGCCTTCCCTTGTAACGGACTTTGGTGGAGACTATCTCGACACACTACTACTACAACAACAACAACTACTACTACTACTACTACTACTACTACTTTCGGCTGCTACCGTTACGGGTCACCACAGCAGATCATCTGTTTCCATCTCTTCCTGTCCTCTGCATCTTCCTCTGTCACACCAGCCACCTGCATGTCCTCCCCCACCACATCCATAAACCTCCTCTTTGGCCTTCTTCTTTTCCTCTTCCCTGGCAGCTCCAAATTCAGCATCGTTCTCCCAATATACCCAGCATCTCTCCTCCACACATGTCCAAGCCATCTCAAGCTTGCCTTTCTTGCTCCAATCCAGGAACAGTCATTCCTGGTTTGGATATCTCATTCAGGAAAACAATATATTTATTTTTTTACAATCACATATTTTTCCATGCACAGAAATGTTTGTGTAGGATATTTTTCGCTGTGTAGGAGAGAATATGTATGTGTGTGTGTGTGTGTGTGTGTGTGTGTGTGTGTGTGTGTGTGTGTGTGTGTGTGTGTGTGTGTGTGTGTGTGTGTGTGTTGTATCTGGATCTCACCAAACCATTAAAAAACGTGGTGCAACTACCTGTCTGTTTTTTTCCCCCAAAACACTCTCTCTGTCTGTCTGTCTGTCTGTCTGTAGTAGGTGTGTGTAGAATGTGATGTGAACTGTTGTTTATCAGGATGGTCAAGGCCATGAGAACGGTAGATTTTAATTATTACAGAGCAATGAAGGATGTGGACATATTCACAACCATGTAGTGTTATAAAGGGTGCTGTGTTCAACCACAGAGGATGAGCTGGTTTTTGCTGCAGAGCTCGAATAAAAGGGGTCTTATCTGTTTTCCTTTTTTGTTTTTTTTTGTTTTGAGCTGTTATTGAATGACTATTGTTGGGAATGTTACAGATGTATGTTAAGTATTTGTCTGTAATTTGACAAATATTGTTTATATTGTTAAAAAGATACCAAGCCTGTTTTTTTTTGTTTTTTTTTATATAAATAAAGACTAGAGTTAATAAAACATGGGGTCCTTTCCTTAAAATTGTTAAGGAACTGCAGTCATTTGACACCCCATAAACTTGGGGTAATCTATTTACATGTGTGGTGATATGGGTGTATCCCTTAGCTATTTTTTTTTTACCATTATATTTTTTTTCTGTATAATCTATCATTTAATTTTATAATATTGTTTATTTGTCTTGCGGCAATTAAAGAGGAGTTTCCCTCCTCTCAACAGCTGAGAACATTCTGTCGCAGATCCTTCTGAATCGTCTCACCACCCTGGCCGAAGAAATTCTCCATGAATTCCAAAGCTGTTTTCGATCCCACAGAAGGACCACCGATATGATCTTTGCGGTACGACAGCTCATGGAGAAGGCAAGAGAACAACAGAACACAATGTTTTTTCATCCTTTTTGACCTTGAGAAAGCATTTGATTCTCTTCCATGAGCCATTTTGTGGGACGTGCTATCCAAATCTGGATGCCCAGACCACTTCATCCAGATGATTCACGCCCTCCATGATGACATGAAAGGCTGTGTCTGTTTCCGTGGAACCGTTTCCGAGCCTTACCCCATGGATTGTGGAGTAAAGCAAGGTTGTGTTCTAGCGCCTACATTATTTTCCATATACCTTGCTGCTCTCTTGCAGAAGACAGAGCGGTCACTTGACGGTAAAGTCAACATCCGTTACCGCTTCGATGGCAGCCTGTTCAATCTCCAGCGCTTGAAGTCTAAGAACAAGAGATCCACCAATGTCATCATTGCGCTTCAATATGCCGATGATAATGCTGCTCCTGCCATGACTCCAGAAGGTCTTCAGTCGATCACCAACTCCTTTGTTAAGGCCCATGGAACTTTTGGCTTTTCTGTGAACATCCGAAAAAACCAAAACATTTGCTGTTGTACCTCAGGACACTCTCGGAGTTCCGCTTCAAATCACCATCCATGGCCAACTTATAGAACAAGTTCCATCCTTTCAGTACCTTGGAAGTATCCTTGAAGAAACATGCAGTCTAGAACTGGATATCACCAACAGACTGAAAGCTGCCCACACTGCCTTTGGCCAACTTTCTCACCGTGTTTTTATGATTGTGATCTCAAGACATCAACCAAAATCATGGTTTACCGTGCAGTGGTTCTTTCAACCCTCCTGTACGGTTGTGAAGTGAAGCCTGGACCCTCTACAAGTACCAAATCCATAAACTAGAATGCTTCTACCCGCAAAACCTGAGAAGCATCCTGGGAATTTCCTGGCAAGAACGGGTCATCAACAATCAAGTTCTCAAAAGAGCTGATCTCCTTTCCATCAAGACGACAACGGAGGATGCCAGATGACAGACTCGCGAAACAAATTCTATACCCCGAACTGACTGAAGGTCAAAGAAAAAGAGGAGCTCCCAAAAAACGCTACAAGGACTGTATCAAGGGAACGCTGATCACCTTCAACATCAACCCTAGGAACTGGGAAAAAGTAACAAAAAATCAAAAACACCGGAGAGCTGCCTGCCTGGCTGGTTCCATCAAGGCCGAAACTGACAAACAAACGCATGCAGAAGAAAAGTGCTGCCACCAAAAAAATCTGCCAAGAACAGAGAGCCGCAGGAACAGGTCCACCTCCTACTATCCCCTGTCCACGTTGCTCCAGTCTCTTCTATTCTCACCTTGGACGGTCAAGCCATCTTCGTTTCAAGCACACACCTTAAATCTCTTGGAATGGATCCTTGGACATGAGAGATGCCAAAGATGACGACGATTTGTCTTGAGTATACAAGCTGTATTTTCTCTAATTGGCTAGGTGGCCAGGTGATGATTGTTTGGGGTTTTTTTTCTTTTTTTTTTCTATGTTGAAAAAAAAAAGATTTTTTTTTCTATGTTGAAGAAATGGAAACGAATGATCCGCTGTGGCGACCCCTTACAGGTGCAGTCGAAAGTAGTAGGTTTTTTTTTTATATACACTCACTGGCCACTTTATTAGGTACACCTTGCTAGTACCGGGTTGGACCCCCTTTTGCCTTCAGAACTGCCTTAATCCTTCGTGGCATAGATTCAACAAGGTACTGGAAACATTCCTCAGAGAGTTTGGTCCATATTGACATGATAGCATCACGCAGTTGCTGCAGATTTGTCGGCTGCACATCCATGATGCGAAATCTCCCGGTCCACCACATCCCAAAGGTGCTCTATTGGATTGAGATCTGGTGACTGTGGAGGCCATTTGAGTACAGTGAACTCATTGTCATGTTCAAGAAACCAGTCTGAGATGATTCGAGCTTTATGACATGGCGCGTTATCCTGCTGGAAGTAGCCATCAGAAGATGGGAACACTGTGGTCATAAAGGGATGGACATGGTCAGCAACAATACTCAGGTAGGCTGTGGCGTTGACACGATGCTCAATTGGTACTAAGGGGCCCAAAGTGTGCCAAGAAAATATCCCCCACACCATTACACCACCACCACCAGCCTGAACCGTTGATACAAGGCAGGATGGATCCATGCTTTCATGTTGTTGACGCCAAATTCTGACCCTACCATCCGAATGTCGCAGCAGAAATCGAGACTCATCAGACCAGGCAACGTTTTTCCAATCTTCTATTGTCCAATTTTGGTGAGTTTGTGCGAATTGTAGCCTCAGATTCCTGTTCTTAGCTGACAGGAGTGGCACCCGGTGTGGTCTTCTGCTGCTGTAGCCCATCTGCCTCAAGGTTCGACGTGTTGTGCGTTCAGAGATGCTCTTCTGCATACCTCGGTTGTAATGAGTGGTTATTTGAGTTACTGTTGCCTTTCTGTCAGCTCGAACCAGTCTGGCCATTCTCCTCTGACCTCTGGCATCAACAAGGCATTTTCGCCCACAGAACTGCCGCTCACTGGATATTTTCTCTTTTTCGGACCATTCTCTGTAAACCCTAGAGATGGTTGTGCGTGAAAATCCCAGTAGATCAGCAGTTTCTGAAATACTCAGACCAGCCCGTCTGGCACCAACAACCATGCCACGTTCAAAGTCACTTAAATGACCTTTCTTCCCCATTCTGATGCTCGGTTTGAACTGCAGCAGATCGTCTTGACCATGTCTACATGCCTAAATGCATTGAGTCGCTGCCATGTGATTGGCTGATTAGAAATTTGCGTTAACGAGCAGTTGGACAGGTGTGCCTAATAAAGTGGCCGGTGAGTGTATGTTGAGTTTTGGTTGCTGTTTTTTTGTTTTTGTAAATATAAACATTGACTTCATATATGTATGTACAATATTTTGATTGCAAAATTTCAATAAAAAAAGTGAAAAAAATGAAAAAATAATTTTCTTAAATGTGTTGTTAAATTTTTTATCAATAATTTTATTAAATTTGTTAAACAAATGTTTGTTGGATAAAGACTTTTTAAAATAAAAAAAGCTATCTCTGTCTCTCTAGGCCAACCAGTGTGAACATTGTGCACAAGTTTATCTGATGATTTTGTTTGTCTTACTAAACTGGCAAGTTGACTGGCCCATGTCTCACATTTCTAGTTTGTTTGAATGTATAATGTCGTTCCCACTTTACCAGCACGAGACAACAATCTCTCTCTTGAGCCTAGCTTTCCTTTTTTTTTTTTCTTTTTTTTTAACTTGAGCTTCTTTTCTGTATATATCCATTCCCTGCGTATAAATGACTTTCATCCAGGAAATTGGCCTTGTCTCGTCTATGTACCCCTCTTTTTAAGAATCTGGTTGGCCCACTTGATTCACAGCCTCACTGAATAAAAACTCTTGCCTCCATTCTGCTTATGCTAATAGGCTAAACCTCTGGAGGCAGCAGGAAAGTTAATAAATGTAGGGCCAATTTATAGTCCTGCATTCGTACAGATGGGCCAGGATGGGAGGTAAGTAGTTTACTATGGAGACTGTGTGTGTGTGTGTGTGTGTGTGTGTGTGTGGGTGGGTGGTAGTAGTAGTAGTAGTAGTAGTATCTTACTTGTCAACCCTGACAGGAATATTAAGTCTGTGGAAGACACAGCTGCTGTGTGGGAGAGTTGTTTGTTTTTTGTTTTTTTTTTTTTCTGGAGAAGGTTTCCAAACACAGAATCCATCAAACTTGTGAACATTCAGTTTGGTGTTTAACTTTCCCAGCAAGCTGGCTCTCTCTGTGTCTCCGTCTCCTTCCACCACTCTTTCTCTGCGTCTTTAACGCTTTAGTTTTGCTAATGGTTTTTTTGGTGCCAACAGCTCCTTCAGACGCACACGTCAAACAGACGGGCCTGAGTGAACATTTTACTGCTTTGTTTGAAGGCAGTGGGACTGGAAAATAAGTGAACGTTTCATTAATGTAAGGTAAACAATATCAGTCCACACAATGACAAATTTGCTGTATAAGTCTTCCCCCCCTTTTTTTTTCTCCCCAATTGTATCCGGCCATCACCCTACTCTTCCAAGCTACACTGGTCGCTGCTCCACCCCCTCTGCCAATCTGGGGAGGGCTGCAGACTACCACATGCCTCCTCCAATACATGTGGAGTCACCAGCCGCTTCTTTCCACCTGACAGTGAGGCGTTTCACCAGGGGGGACGTAGCGTGTGGGAGGATCACACTATTACCCCCCAGTTCCCCCTCCCACCTGAACAGGCGCCCAGGACACATACCCACATCCAGCTCCACATCCGGCAGACACGGCCAATTGTGTCTGTAGGGACGCCCGACCAAGCCGGAGGTAACACGGGGATTCGAACCAGCAATCCCCGTGTTGGTAGGCAATGGAATAGACCGCTACTCTACCAAGACGCTCAAGCTGCATAAATCTCAAAATTGGGGGTAATTGTCCTGCGAATGTGAACTGTGAGAGCCTCCCATTAAAACAGCAACATGAGAATCACCTGTATTTTGTTGGCTTCATGGAGCTCGCATCGCACAACATTGACATTGACAGTGCACATACAGTATACTCACATTTTAAGCAGACAAGGGCTAGAGACACACACACACACACACACACACACACACACACACACACACACACACACACACACACACACACACACACAGAGTCAAGTGCATGGATGTATTCTTTAAGCAGCAGTGTTTCTTGATGGACTGTCATTTGGTAAAACCTCTCTTTCCCCTCTCAGTCTCGCTCACCGTCACTCCATACAGCCTTTAAAACCCCTCCCCTGAGTGTGTATGTGTTTTTTTGTTGTTGTTGTTGTTTTCTTGTGTACTGTATCAGTGAAAGAGTTTGAGTGTCCCATCCTCAAGGTTTTTTACTTGTCGGAAAGGTATCTGCCTACATTTTATATTTCAGCATAGCATTATTTGTGGTATCACTGGTCCTTCTCACTTTGTGCCATCTCTCAATCCATTTATGTTGTCCTTCTCTCCCTCTCACTCTTTCCCAGCTTCCACCCCTTTTAATTCTTATGGCTGTTCTTGCCGTTTGTCCATCCCAGCTATCCCTCTCTCTTCCCCTTTTCTCCCAAACCTGATCTCCATACGAAACATCTCAGGTGAACATCTGGAGCGATTACCCCGGCTGACTTACCGTGAGGGCATCAGCCCCACTTCTAGTTCAAAACCCACACTAACTGGCTGAGGAACAGCTTCTTCCCCAGAGCTGTAGCTTCCATTGCCCCCCCCCCAAAAACATACACACATCTGCCTATAGCTGCTAACGACTAACTGCTACTAAAGCCACTGCAATATGAACATCTATGTGCAATAATCCCATGCACTATTTTGAACTTTAAAAGCCACTGCTTTCTTTTATTGTCTCATTATTATTTTTTACTACCTCACTTGTTTATACTAAATGTTGTTTGCACTCTTTTTAAAAAAAAAAAAATTACCTTGTCTAGTGCTGCTGGTCTGAGAGTCACCAAATGTAATTTCATTGTGTGTGCACAATGACAATGAAGTATCTTCTCTTATCTTCTATGACCGCTGTCATGACAAAGCAGCCGACATTACAGAAGTCAGGGGTCACGGCCCGTTGGCAGGAGTGATGCACTCCTGATAACAAAATATTCCTCTGACCCTAGAACGATCCCAAGAAATCCATCTTTTCACCCAGATCTCTGCTACTTCATCTGGCTTCGCCCTACTCTCCCTGTTCGCCAGTTCCTTCTGTCTCCCCTCTTCTCTGTACATCTCTCTTTTCACTCATACTCTTCCTTTCTCTCGCTTTTTTTTTGGGAGGGGGGGGGGTTCCCTCTTTTTTTCTCTCCAATTGTATCCAGCTCATTACCACACTCTTGCAAGCCGTCCCGGTCGCTGATCCGGGGAGGGCTACAGACTACCACATGCCTCCTCTGATACATGTGGAGTTGCCAGCCGCTTCTTTCACCTGACAGAGAGGAGTTTTGCCAGGAGGACATAGCACGTGGGAGGATCACACTATTCCCCCCAGTTCCCCCTCCCCCCTGAACAGGTGCCCCAACCGACCAGAGGAGGCGCTAGTGCTGCGACCAGGACACATACCCACATCTGGTTTCCCACCCGCAGACACGCCCAATTGTGTCTGTAGGGACACCCGACCAAGCCGGAGGTAACACAGGGATTTGAACCAGCGATCCCTGTGTTGGTAGGCAGGGGGAATAGACCACTACGCTACCCGGACGCCCACTTTTCTCTGTCTTTTAATCTCTCTCTATTCCCTGCCTTAAAGGTACAATCCTTAATTCAAATGTAAACAAAAGACGTCCGGGTGGCGTGGCGGTCATTGTATCATTGTAGCATTATAAGCTACAATGACAAAATAAAGTAGCTTGTATATACCTCAGTTTTATATGATCAATCAAATCACAGATTTGGCCTTTAAGGCTAATTAACGTCCAGGTGTCCTTCACATTTAACACTCATCGCTCCACAGAAAGGACGTGTTTTTGTGAGAAAAACTGTGTTTCTTCAACGTTGTGCGCCTGCAGAACTGTGTAGTGTGTCGGACACTGACCAGGTAGTCAAGCAGTACACGTGGAGAGGAAATTAGTGATGCCTAAAATATCACCTGTTCCTGTAGACAGGATAAAACTCTACACTAATCTACAGTATCAGTGCAAGATGCTCTCTCTCTCTCTCTCTCTCTCTCTCTCTCTCTCTCTCTCTCTCTCTCTCTCTCTCTCTCTCAGCCTGAGGCACTGTCTGTCTGTGTGTCTGCTTGCCTATAATTTAGTGTGATTTTGTGTGTGTGTGTGTGTGTGTGTGTGCGTGCGTGCGTGCGTGCGTGCGTGTGTGCGTGTTGTAGGGCATTCAGGGAAACATTTAGATGCCCGTTGGTGAGCTCTGGGATTTGATGTGTGGAGCCTGTACTAATTGGAACAATGATAGGAGATGAGAGACTTACATTGGAGTGATGTCACCCCAGAGGAAGTGAGTGGGTGGCATGGAGCGAGAAAGAAGGAGAAAAAGCAAGGTTTAAAGAGGGATGTAGCGAGAAAGGGGGAAGAAAATTAATTTCGCACAATTTCTGAGAATGGAGGAGACATAGGGGAGAGAGAGATAGAGAAGGAGAGGATGAGAGAGAAGGGTGTATAATGTGTGTGTGGTTGAGAGAGAGAGCGAGAGAGCAGAGCCATAAAGAACAAAGGAGGTGTAAGATACAAAACTGTTTTCTAAATCTGAGAGAGAGAGAGAGAGAGAGAGAGAGAGAGAGAGAGAGAGAGAGAGATATGCTCCCCTTGTGACTGTTGATGGACAGGTGGAGCTCAGTAGAACACAAAGAGGATTAACTAAACCTGCCAGAGAGACGGGTTTCCCTCCATGGGATCAAGCTATGAAAAACTGTCCCTCTCATAAAATGTAAATGAAGTTTCATTCTGAGGTACGCTATCTGCCGTTCGAAAAAAAATAATACCACCCCAAGCAAAACGAGAAAATTATTTGGTTTTTTTTTTTGAAGGAAAAGTAGATAAATGAAGTCTTTTGATTAAAAGCACGTATTTTTTTAAACTTGTCAAGTTAAGAAATATAACCTTAAAGAAGCGGCTGTATGGACATTTCACTGTTCAAATACCCATGACACTGTTTCTTAAAGGTGAGACGAAAGGAGCCACCAAAAAAAAAGAAAAGAAAAAAGATACATAAATAGATAAAATAGATGTTTGCACAGACTGTATCAGTTTCTCAGCAGTTAGTGTGCTGTCACTACAGAAAAGTCCATATTACAGACAATGTGTACACAAAGTGCTATGTTGAGCTACCACATCCTGCTACAAGTGGATGCATCTGAATGTGATTATTACAGAGCCCCTCAGTGGTCACCTCAATTTTTGTTGTAGTCTGTTCACCTGTTTTACTACAATGAGCGAACGATTTACTACAATGAACAAACGATTTACTACAACGGGCAAATGCTGTAGTAAACGAGCGAACGATTTACTACAATGAATGAACGTTGTACTACAATAAGTGAACGAGTTACTACAATGGGTGAATGTTGTACTACAGTGAGTGAACAATTTACTACAACGAGCAAACGTTGGAGTAAACGAGGGGACGATTTAATACCATGAGTGAACGTTGTAGTAAATGAGCGAACGAGTTACTACAATGAGTGAACGTTGTACTACAATGAGCAAACAATTTACTATGACAAGTGAACGTTGTACTACAATGAACAAACAATTTACTACAACGAGCGAACGTTGCAGTAAACGAGTGAACAATTTACTACAATGAATGAACGTTGTACTACAATGAGCAAACAATTTACTATGACAAGTGAACGTTGTACTACAATGAACAAACAATTTACTACAACGAGCGAACGTTGTAGTAAACGAGCGAACAATTTACTACAATGAATGAACGTTGTACTGCAATAAGCGAACGAGTTACTACAATGGGTGAATGGTGTACTACAATGAGCGAACAATTTGCCACAACGAGCGAACGTTGTATTACAACAAGGTAATTAAATAACAACATAATACATAACATAATAAGGTAATAAAACTACAACATTTGCTCTTTGTAGTAAATCATTCACTCATTTTAGTACAACATTCACTTGTTATAGTAAATCGAGCGAACAAACTACAAGAAAAAAATTTGACGTGACCAATCAGGGGCTCCGTAGATTTTGAACATGATTCAGGTAAAAATAAGCCAGTAGAGCAATTAAGGGATTTGGGAGACTATCATTTGGCTGCAGGTCTCCAATACAGAATGTAAGCATTACAATCACACCACTTAAGCAGAAAAATCACATTTTCATAGCATGTCACTGTGAAAACATCCTACATGATTTCAAATAAGGCATAAAAACCAAGCAAAAATTACTTCCAAGTTATGGTTGGTTGCTCATTCATGTGAGACAATTTGAGTAATCCATTTCAAATCATGCACGCTGTATCTAACTCAGGAGGGCAAACATCTCATCTCATCATCAGCTGCTTCTCCGGGGTCGGGTCACAGTGGAAGCAAGCTAAGTAAGGCACTCAAGACGTCCCTCTCCCCAGCAATGCCCTCCAGCTCCTCCTGGGGGATCTCAAAGCGTTCCCAGGCCAGATAGGACATGTAATCCCTCCAGTTCTGGGTCTACCCCGGGGTCTCCTCCCAGTTGGCCGTGCCCAGAAAACCTCCAAAGGAAGGCACCCAGGAGGCATCCTAATCGGATGCCAGAACAACCTCAACTGCCTCCTTTCAACTTGAAAGGAGCAGCTGCTCTACACTGAGCTCCCACCGGATGTCAAAGCTCCTCACCCTATCACTAAGGCTGAGCCCGAAAAAGGGAAACCGAGGCCCCCTCCTGGAGCCAGACCTGGGAAGGGAGCTTGCCAGCAAGCGTCTGGTGGCTGGGCCTTGGCCCATGGGGTCCAGTCAGGCCCCAGCCACAAAAAACAACATGTAGCCACCACCCCGTGGACTCACCAGCCGTAGGGATGAGCATTGGGGTAGGGTGCAATGCAGGCCAAGCAGCAGGCAAAATCGGGGACCAGGGCGTGCCAACTTCCGGCATCGCAGACTGGTCCTCGGGACGTGGATTGGCAAACATTATCCATGTTAAATTATTTCTTAAAAGATTCTAAAATCTTAAATGAATTTGAATACATACCAATATATTAGTGACTATGTCATAAGATGTAGCATGCTTCATTAATACTTTTACTGATATTACATCATGCATATATTGATATGCAAATGCATTTGCACAAACGCACAACTGCTATTCTTGGACAGCAAATGCTGATAATTACTGAATGTTTCTTCCCCTTTTTATGCATGACGTTCTCTCATCAAAGTATCTGGGTTGTGGTGGCGGTGCAGGCCCACGTGTTTTCAGTCTGCACTTTCCCCTCATCTACCCTGGACCCAAACAAACTTAAGCTCCACAATGATTGGATTAACTCAGTTCCAATCAAATCAGAAGTTCCATGCTGATCAGATTTAGGTCTGCAGTCATTCAAAGCACAAACATTTATAAGCGCAGGGGCACCTATGCTTTCAAACACATGTAGAGACAGACACACAACATGAGCGCACTTCCACAAAAATACACACACATGCTCATGAATTCAAGCTTGCGTATGTGCACCCACACATACACAAGTGCACACACACACGCGCGCGCGCACACAAATCGCATCTTAATTCAAGAATGCGAGTAAACGCACTCACAATCCTCCCCTCATTGGGAGAGTGTTGTGAGAGATCTAGTGCATTCCAGAGGACGATATTACATCACAGTACCAGCTGGTACATTGTACCGCTCACCAAATGGAGTTTCCGTGGTTACGATAGTGGAAAATTACAACAACCCTCTCAGGATTACACAGTATTATGGAAATTCAGAGACCAACCTCAACTTGTGAATGAGTTATTAGAGGGGAGTCGTCGCTGGAATTACAGAGTGTGTAATGATCAACCAATTGATGGCTAATGGAAAGATTAAGTCTGGGAGTGGAGATTCCCAGAGATAACACAGTGAAAGTAAAAGCTACAAGAACCTATCATTACCGTAAATGTTATTATATTATTCCTTTTCCTGCGATGTTTAAACACCCGTGGGGGAGACTTTGAAAGATGACAGGGGTTTTGAATATTGTTGGGTCATAAATGAATGCAGTGTATGTGTTCATACTGGTCCAGTCTACAGCACAGAATTTAAGACTTGCTAAGTGCCACACACACACACACACACACACACACATACATATATATATATATATATATATATATATATATATATATATATATATATATATATATATATATATATATATATATTCAGTGTTGTACCTTTAATGACACTTAGCCCCAGCTATTTAAAGGATGTAAGACGGTACAGATCATGTTTCTTGCTCAAGGACAGTTTGACACAACGATGACTTGAGTTCAAGTCATCCAGTTCAGAATAACCTCAGTAATAACCATCACACCAACTTTTGAGAGGAATCAAATTCAGATTAGAGTTTAATTATCATGGGCACTTAAGTGCCGAGTATTTCTGAGATGTGTCTTTATGCACACTCAATAATCCAGGGAAGGAAATCACAGAAGTTTGAATCAGTTCATCTGGACACAACGTTAATAGAGAGAAACGTGTCATCACTCATCTAAGTGACCTCTTCAGTCTCAACTGACTGCAGGTACCCCACCCTTATAAACAATACAGTGGCATAACGACCGAAAACAACGATCGGCGCCCTGGCCACTCCTTCAAGGATGAGATTGTGCACATCCTTGATAGCGAGGAGCGCTGGTTTGAACAGGGAGTCAAAGAGGCCATCTATGTGAAGAGGGAACAACCATCCCTGAACTGATGGGCGGGCCGCTAAGAGTACTTCTGTCATCATCTTACAATGCTGTGATTGCAACCATTCCCAAATCCTCTGTGAATAGCACATGTTCTCTGTAACTCTAGTTAATGGTCATGGCAATCTGCATATGAAACTGACTGTTGTTCTCAGTCGTTATGCCACTGTATTGTTTATAAGGGTGGGGATACCTGCAGTCAGTTTAGACTGAAGAGGTCACTTAGATGAGTGATGAAACGTTTCTCTAAATAAATGCTGTGTCCAGATGAAATGATTCAACTTTCTGTGATTTCGGGAAAAAAAACTTTATTGGACCAGTTTGTTACTGGTCCTACTAATCAAAATACTACACTGGTGTTCAGAAATGTGATGATGGGCACTTTTGGATATGGGTAGCTTTTTGTATTTGATTCCCAGCATATAATCACAGCAAATACAATCATGTGAGAACTAAGAACGTATTACCATACAGATTATGGAAACTCACCCCGTTTGCTTTGCTCATGGCCTGGTAGTAGATGTTGTATGTTTTGGCCGGTGACAGCGGCGGATTCCAGAAAGCACCATAGCTCTTGTTGTCGCCCACAGTAAAAGGCTGCACCACTGTGAGGCTGGATGGGGGAAGCTCAGCAGCGATGTAGTACGCAGAGTCCAGGATAGAGGCATTTCGGAAGCTGACGGGAGCAGGGAAACACTCCGGGGCCTCCGTGGTGGCGCGGCGGGTCTTGGACTTGCGTTCCTCCTTTACGACCAACTGGTAGGAGCTGGAATCAGTAAAAGAATCCCATCAATCCCTTATTAAAGCACATAATATTACAGAACTTCAATTAAACTTTTTCCCTTGGTTCCTTCCATTTATCTGTGACAGTTAGCCCCATTGTTTTGAACCTTACAGGAAGTGTCTATTACAGTCAGCCGGTCAGCAAATGTTCACTGGCCCACCAGGTCATAAAATGAAAATTAACTATTAGCCTTTAGATTGAATGTACCACGAAACACCAGAGGGGAGATATGTCAGTTGGGTAGCAGAGAGGAAAAGATATCAGACTTGCCAACTTTAACCTTTTCTGTCTAACTATTCAATGATGACTCGACTATTTTTCTTTTCTTTTTTGGGGGATTTTCCCCCTTTTTCTCCCCAGTTGTACTTGGCCAAATTACCTCGCTCTTTCGAGCCATCCCAGTTGCTGCTCCACCTCCTCTGCCAATCAGGGGAGGGCTGCAGACTACCATATGTCTCCTCCGATACACGTGGAGTCGCCAGCCGCTTCTTTTCACCTGACAGTGAGGAGTTTTGCCAGGGGGACGTAACGCGTGGGAGGATCATGCTATTCCCCACCGTTACCCCTCTCCCCTGAACAGGCGCCCTGACCGACCCGAGGAGGCGCTAATGCAGCGACCAGAACACATACCCACATCCGGCTTCCGACCCGCAGACACGGCCACTTGTGTCTTTAGGGATGCTCAGCCAAGCTCAAGGTAACACGGGGATTCAAACTGGCGATCCCCATGTTGGTATGACTCTATTAACTTATCGCTGTTAACATAAGTTAGTTAGTTAACATCATTAATCCCATCCATTCAAACCTTACACTTATTAAACTGTTTTTCCATCTGTTACCCTTTCAATTTAACTCTTCCCCTGAACTGTTTTCATTTCAACCTTACCTTAACCATTTTCCCTAATGGTAATGTAGGTGTTCCCCCTTTGATTGTGGCTTAAATTTGGAGCAACACATGAAAGAGTCAGTCCAGTCCTGCTTTTAGCACTTCTGTAACATTTCTTAAATGGGTCATGGCCAGGTTACTGAGAAGGTCATTCAGTCCTCTGTAACGTCCACTCTGATTAATGCAACACTCTGTACTGTTCTCCCTCAGCTCTTCCCTTTGCTACACTACTGACTGTAACAAAAGGCATGTCCTGTATTGCTCCTAAGACAGCCTCCCTACACTGGTTACCAGTGTTTTAGAATTTATGATACGTTTCTTTTATTTACTTTACAAGGCATTGAGTGGTAAAGCTCCACGATAGGTCGCCAAACTTTCATGTAACGGCTCATCTGGCCAAGGCCTTTTTGTTGTTGCCTCCTACTCAAGTCAAAAGGAGACGAAGCTTTTGCAGTTGTGGCCCTTGGTTGGTGTAATAGCCTATGGGTGGGGTTGTGCACTGGGGGGAGGAGGAGTAGGGGTCAGTGGAGGCAGGATGGCGTGCATGTGCATGGATGGGAGGGGGGACGATGGAGCGGTGGGGATGCAGAGAGTGGAGGTGGCGAGGACGTATGGGAATGAATACTTGGGGTCAGCTGTTTGGGGTAGCGGGGAGTGTGGCGGGGAGTGCGGCGGGGGGTGGGGAGGGGAGTGCGGGCAAGGTGGAGTGGGTGGAGAGGCATGTCGGGAGTAATTTGCGATGGAGGGGTGCCAGTGGGAGTTGAAGGGAGGGTTTGCAGGACGGCTGTGGGACTGGCTGTGTTGTATGGTTTGGAGACACGCACTGATGGGGAGATGGGAGGAGGCACTGGAGGTGGCGGAGTTGGGGATGCTGGGATTTTCGCTGGGGTGACGAGGAGGGACGGGATTGGGAATGGGTGTTTTGGAGGCGGGGCGGGAAGGGTGGGTTTGAGATGGTTTGGACATGTGTAGAGTGATGCTGGGTGAATTGGGAGAGGGGTGTTAGATGTGAAGCTGCCAGGGAAGGGGAGGGGCAGGGAGGAAGTTTGTGGGTGTGGTGGAGGAGGACATGTGGGTGGCTGGTATGGCGGAGAAGGATGCGGAGGGCGGGGGGAGATGGAGGCGACTGTGGCGACCCATAACATGTGCAGCTGAAAATAGTAGTAGTAGTAGTAGAATGACTGGATGTACTTAAAGGATGTCTCAAAACTTACTTTTATGATGTGTTATTCTGATCTTAAATCTATTATTGTTGCTGTTTATACCTAATTGATTGTTTTTACTGTATATTATATTGTCTATTTAATGTTTTCAAACTGTGCTATAAAAGTAGCAGTCATTATTGCTAATTACAATTACTTTTCTGTAAAAATATATCTATTCATTTTGACAGCAAAGGACATCACCAGCAAAGTTAAAAATAATATTTTTTCTTTAAGTTTTGTTTACAAGGATTTCGTTAAACAAAACCCCTGGATCATTTAACTTTAAAAAGGAGCGGCAGAAGATCCCTTGTACTGTGCAAAAATAAACAGTGTTAAAATGGTGAACATTAAAGTGTGTGTGTGTGTGTGTCTGTGTGTGATCAAGCATCCTTTTATGGTTATACACTATAATGGGCACTTATGTACACTCACCGGCCACTTTATTAGGCACACCTGGCCAACTGCTCGTTAACGCAAATTTCTAATCAGCCAATCACATGGCAGCAACTCAATGCATTTAGGCATGTAGACATGGTCAAGACGATCTGCTGCAGTTCAAACCGAGCATCAGAATGGGGAAGAAAGGTGATTTAAGTGACTTTGAACGTGGCATGGTTGTTGGTGCCAGACGGGCTGGTCTGAGTATTTCACAAACTGCTGATCTACTGGGATTTTCACGCACAACCATCTCTAGAGTTTACAGAGAATGGTCCGAAAAAGAGAAAATATCCAGTGAGCGGCAGTTCTGTGGGCGAAAATGCCTTGTTGATGCCAGAGGTCAGAGGAGAATGGCCAGACTGGTTCGAGCTGACAGAAAGGCAACAGTAACTCAAATAACCACTCATTACAACCGAGGTATGCAGAAGAGCATCTCTGAACGCACAACACGTCGAACCTTGAGGCAGATGGGCTACAGCAGCAGAAGACCACACCGGGTGCCACTCCTGTCAGCTAAGAACAGGAAACTGAGGCTACAATTCGCACAGGCTCACCAAAATTGGACAATAGAAGATTGGAAAAACGTTGCCTGGTCTGATGAGTCTCGATTTCTGCTGCGACATTCGGATGGTAGGGTCAGAATTTGGCGTCAACAACATGAAAGCATGGATCCATCCTGCCTTGTATCAACGGTTCAGGCTGGTGGTGGTGGTGTAATGGTGTGGGGGATATTTTCTTGGCACACTTTGGGCCCCTTAGTACCAATTGAGCATCATGTCAACGCCACAGCCTACCTGAGTATTGTTGCTGACCATGTCCATCCCTTTATGACTACAGTGTTCCCATCTTCTGATGGCTACTTCCAGCAGGATAACGCGCCATGTCATAAAGCTCGAATCATCTCAGACTGGTTTCTTGAACATGACAATGAGTTCACTGTACTCAAATGGCCTCCACAGTCACCAGATCTCAATCCAATAGAGCACCTTTGGGATGTGGTGGACCGGGAGATTCGCATCATGGATGTGCAGCCGACAAATCTGCAGCAACTGCGTGATGCTATCATGTCAATATGGACCAAACTCTCTGAGCAATGTTTCCAGTACCTTGTTGAATCTATGCCATGAAGGATTAAGGCAGTTCTGAAGGCAAAAGGGGGTCCAACCCGGTACTAGCAAGGTGTACCCAATAAAGTGGCCAGTCAGTGTATGTCTCAATGTATGTTTCACTATCTGTTTTTTAATGGTTTTGCTTGTGTGTGCAGTCTCTTTCAAATGAGTGTGTGTTTGTGTGTGTTACTGAGTGGGCTGTGGCAGGTGTATGCGTGTCTGTGTGTGAGTGTAATCGTGTGTTTATGCACTCTAAAAAGAGCCATCTCCCAGTGTGTGTGTGTTTCCATTCTGCCCTGAGAGGCTTCATGAATGGCTGAGGACACCTTTTGCAGTCGGGACAAATGCACCGGCCCTCCATAATTACCTCCATCCTCAACGCCAAGAACTCACTTCACAATTATATGCAATTAGGGAAATGTATGTTTCTATGAAGGGGTCTGTGGCCAATTATCCACAGCCCGTGTTTGGCAGCTTTCATCAGAGATAATTGCGGATGACCGAACACAAGGCTCTCTTTCTCCTCTTCTCTCAGCCCTTTCTGCTTTTATCCCTGCTGGTGAAATATCCATTTCAAATTAATGGCTTTCAGGGGCTGAACGAGTGATGGAACAGGGCCCCCGTACCAGGAGTGGAACGGGAGTTACTTTTAATGTGTGGATTTGGGTCTGCGTGTGTGTGTGTGTGTGCAAACATATTCATGCACCTTCTGTGTATGAGTTTTTGTTTGTGTGATTTACTAGGGTATGGGTATGTGTGTGGGGGGGGTGTGCGTGTACATATCTCAAACCTGTGTACATGCTTGCACATTAGATTTTTGTCAGGCCCCCCACAAAGAGTGGTTGTGTGTGTCTGATTGCATGCTTGAGCATGAGCTTATTTATGTCTTTGCAAGTTTCTATACAGAGTCAGTTTCTCCCTCCTTTTGGGGATGCGCACAAACGTGGGTGTCCTTGTGCATGGGCAGACATGTTACTGAGTAAGTGTGTGGATGTGTGTGTATGTTGCTCTCCCTGAGGTTTCTTGCCATTTTTTTCCCTGTTAAAGGGTTTTCTTTAGGGAGTTGTTCCTTATCCAATGCCAGGGTCTAAGACAGGATGTTGTGTTGCTGTAAAGCCCCTTGAGGCAAATGTATTATTTGTGATATTGGGCTATACAAATAAAACTGACTTGACTTGTCACTCATAAAACAGAGCAGCTGCGTTTCTCTGGCCTTGTTCAGATTGCAGGCGAATCGGATTTGTTTCGAAAATCAGAGCTTCAAGATAGACTGTCCACACTGTCATTTGCAAGTGATCAGACTGGGTGTGTGTGGCCAGATATCGACAACCTATCTGCATAGGTTGCTGTGGTCATGATGCAGGCATGAGCAAGTACATACGCTAGTGACACGGTTTACCAGCGCGGAGGTACGAGAAATGGAGATCTATCACCTTGGCCCCAAAACAATCCCGCTGTCAAGTCGTGGTGCAGAAATCCTCCGTTGCACCAGAAAAACTCGGCGATGGAGGAGGCTGGTATGCATTGTGATGTTACATGCTGCGGTCATGGTGGGCTTCGTTGTGCAGCAAGAGATGTGGTGCCGTCTGCAAAGAACTGACTGGTGGGAACATGCAGTCATCAGGACCTTCAATGATGATAGGTGGTTTGCTAATTTTAGAACGTGCCGGGGGACGTTTGGCAGGCTCTGGGTCGCATTGCAAGTGATGCAAAATACAGTCTGAAATCTGATTTGAGGGGCCAGAGCATCCAGACTGTGACGCATCTGTAAAAATCCGAATGGAATCGCATTTCAAACCACCTCCAAATATGGTTTAGACCCGATTTGCAAAAATCACATTTCATGTGTTTTTTTTTTTTTTTGCTGTTCATCCATCCATCCATCCATTATCCAAGCCGCTTATCCCAACCGAGGTCGCGGGATGCTGGAGCCTATCCCAGCAGTCATTGGGCGGCAGGTGGGGAGACACCCTGGACAGGCTGCCAGGCCATCACAGGGCCGACACCCACATGCATACACACACACACACACATTCACACCTAGGGACAATTTAGTACGGCCGATTCACCTGACCTACATGTCTCTGGACTGCGGGAGGAAACCGGAGCACCCGGAGTAAACCCACGCAGACACGGAAAGAACATGCAAACTCCACACAGAGGACGAACTGGGACGACCCCCCAAGACTGGACCTCCCTGGGGCTCGAATCCAGGACCTTCTTCCTGTGAGGCGACTGTGCTAACCACTGCACCACCGTGCCTTTTTGCTGTTCAGACTTTCTAGAATAAATCTGGATACAATATGGATATGCCACAAAAAAAAAAACGGCTTTGGGTTGGCAGTGTTGAACAAGGCCTTAGCCATCTCAGTAAATGTGTCTCTTCCAAGCTTGTGAACCCTAGATGTTGTTATCTCTTGAAAGAAGCCTGCTTTCTTTCCCAAAGCATTCTGCACATCAACTGACTGACTGACTGACGCCTTCTCCACACCTCCACATCTGTTGGCACTTAAACAGATACACAACATAAACATGACAGGCAAACCAGCTGAGGTTTTTGTTTTAGGATTAACACCAATGTTGAAAAAAAAAACATAACACCGGTGAATCCTCTGTGCAGCCCTTTTAAAGCCATGCCAGTTGATATATTTATTGTGTTCAGGTGATAAATGCAGTGATATTGGGAGGGATTTACAGAAATTAACACTGAACCGTTGACCCATGTTTCACAAATCCATTTTCCCAAGTCTAAATTGAAATAATATATGGTCCCATTTGCAACCTTGTAAAAAGTGTATTTCCCTAAAGACAACTGGAGAGTAATGTTCTCCCCTTCTCCAATTAAACGGATGAGATCACATGTTAAAAGCTAACTTTTAATTAAAAAACACACTCGGTAGAAAAAAAAAGAAAAAAAAACTGGCACGTGGTGTGTAAGTGGCAATCTAAGTGCCCCTTATTCTACATCTCCATTTCCTCAACACTACTTAATTTTTTGCTTGTACTAAAGCTGACTCACGCACCAGTTATCTACATTTCTGGCAGGACACGGGACGTGCCGTGTTCTCTGTGTCAATGTCGTGTCTCCAAAAAACAACTCTTTCTGTGAACTGGGGTATGGCTTCACTGCCATAACTAATATAAACTGAAGTCGATCGCCTCCTTCATTTTCAGCCTTTGCATACAAATTGGAGTTATGTGAGTGAGTGATTTTAATGCTTTTAAAAGAGGCCCCAGAGGAAGCAGTTATTCAATTTCTCACTTTAAAAAAAACAGGGAAAGGGCGAAAAAAGACAAGAGCAGAGAAAGTGAGCGAGAAGTAGAATAGGAAAGAGAAGGGAAGACAGACGATAACGAAAGCAGAGGAAACGAGGGAAGGAAGGGGAAAGAGGTGGCACGAGAGGACAAATTAACTAATAGGGTGGAGAAAATGGGGGAGGTTAGGAAATGAGGGTAGGACAATGGAAGAGGAGATGAAAGAGTAAGTTAATGGGGGAAAGAAGCATGGACGACAGGTTAGGATGGCAGCAGATCGGATGAGAGATTAAAAGAGAGAGAGGAAACATGAGGGGAGGGGGAGGAGTGGGCAGAGAAAAGGAAAAGGGAGGGAGGGAGAGAAAGAGCGAGGAGTGATGAATCATAGAGGATGTACAAGAGAGCAAGGGCATGGAGTATAGAAGTATAAAACAATCTGGTTACAAACAGGAAGTGACATCACAAGAGCGGTACCTGACAGGTGCACCTCGCGACTGGGCAGGCTTCAGTAGCACAGTGATGGTGGTCTCTGTCTCGTTTAGTGCCGCTTCAGACTCATATTCTGGCATCAAGGGTGCTGATTGAAAAAATAAAAACAAACAAGTATATCAAACAAAAGAATAAAAATATGCCATCGGAATCGATGTCGATCAGTGAACCTAAGATGCCACCATGTAAAGAATAAGAGTTTTTGATGTCTCTAGGTCAACCAGCAGATAAGAAAATGGTTTCAAACTAAATAAATAAATACAACATCATGACATTATTACGGTATTCAGGCAGGGATGATGTTCGTGATAGTAATGCACATGTGACCCAAAAATTGATGGACCAGCGATTTTACCCACAGCACCCATGTGTTTGAGTTTAAAAAAATCTTCTTGGTGAAGTTTTGTCTGGCTGTGGATGAGTCAGTTCATACAAAGAAAATTATATGTCCATCCATCCATCTACACTGCTCAAAAAAATAAAGGGAACACCTAAAAACACAATATAGACCTCGATGAATGAAATATTTCAGCTGAAAATCTTTATTTATTAGACAGAGGAACTGTTTAGAGCAAAATAACCTAAGAATGATCAATGGAAATCAAAATCATTAGCCCATTAAGGTCTGGATTCAGAATCATGCTCAAAATCAAAGTGGAAAATGAGAACATAGGCTGATCCAACTTCTGTGGAAATTCTTCAAGACGATTCAAAATGAGGCTCAGTAGTGTGTGTGGCCTCCACGTGCCTGTATGCACTCCCTACAACGTCTGGGCATGCTGCTGATGAGACGACGGATGGTCTCCTGAGGGATCTCCTCCCAGACCTGGATCAGGGCATCGGTCAACTCCTGGACAGTCTGTGGTGCGACATCGCGTTGGCGGATGGTACGAGACATGATGTCCCAGAGGTGCTCAATTGGATTCAGGTCTGGGGAATGTGCAGGCCAGTCCATAGCATCAATGCCCTCGACATACAGGAACTGCTGACACACTCTGGCCACATGAGGACGAGCATTGTCATGCATGAGCAGGAACCCAGGGCCCACTGCACCAGCATATGGTCTGACAATGGGTCTGAGGATCTCATCCCGGTACCTAATGGCAGTCATGGTACCTCTGGCTAGCACGTAGAGGTCTGTGCGGCCCTCCAAGGATGCCTCCCCAGACCATCACTGACCCACCGCCAAACCGGTCATGCTGGAGGATGTTGCAGGCAGCAGAACGTTCTCCACAGCATCTCCAGACTCTCTCACGTCTGTCACATGTGTTCAGTGTGAACCTGCTCTCATCTGTGAAGAGCACAGGGCGCCAATGGTGAATCTGCCAACCAAGATGTTCTCTGGCAAAGGTCAATCGGGCTGCACGGTGTTGGGCTGTGAGCACAGGCCCCAATTGTGGACGTCGGGCCCTCATACCATCCTCATGCATTCTGTTTCTCACTGTTTGAGCAGAAACCTGCACATTAGTGGCCTGTTGAAGGTCGTTTTGTAGGGCTCCGGCAGTGCGCCTCCTGTTCCTCCTTGCACAAAGGACCAGATAGCGGTCCTGCTGCGGGGTTGTTGTCCTCCTGCGGCCCCCTCCACGTCTCCTGGTGTACTGGTCTGTCTCCTGGTACCTCCTCCATGCTCTGGACACTGTGCTGGGAGACACATCAAATCTTCTCGCCACAGCACGCATTGATGTGCCATCCTGGATGAGCTGCACTACCTGAGCAACTTCTGTAGGTTGCAGATACCGCCTCATGCCACCTCTAGTGGTGAGGGCACTAGCAAAATGAAAAACTAACCAAAGATCGGCCAGAAAAGATGAGGACAGGCAAATGGTCTGTGGCCACCACCTGCAAATCCATTCCTTTTATAGGGGTTGTCTTGCAAATTGTCTAATTTCCACCTGGTGGAAATTAGACAATTTACCAAAAGGTGAAATTGATTCACAAATCAGTGTTGTTTCCTAACTGGACAGGTTGATATCTCAAAAGTGTGATTGACTTGGAGCTACATCGCATTGCTTATGTGTTCCCTTTATTTTTTTGAGCAGTATATTATCAAAACCGCTTTTCCTACTCAGGGTCACGGGGATGCTGCAGCCTATCCCAGCAATCATTGGGCGGCAGGCGGGGAGACACCCTGGACAGGCTGCCAGTTCATCACAGGGCCCACACACACACACACACTCACACCTAGGGACAATTTAGTATGGCCGATTCACCTGACCTACATTTCTCTGTACTGTGGGAGGAAACCCACACAGACACAGGGGGAACATGCAAACTCCACACAGAGGGGACACAAAGTGTGATGGACTGGCGGCCTGTCCAGGGTGTCTCCCCACCTGCCGCCCAATGACTGTTGGGACAGGCTGCAGCATCCCACAACCCTGAGTAGGATAAGTGGTTTGGATAATGGATGGGTGTGAAATAGCTGTTCTCAGATCTGTTGACTTCTGTTTGCTAACAGAAAGGTGGATTATGGGCAGGCCCATTAAAGCTGTGGGCTGATTCACGTGGCTCCAGAGCTGATTTATGCGTCACTCTTTCACAATAGCAGAAGGCAGCAACACAGATTGTAAATTCTGATTTGACTGTTTTGCATTTTCAGTAATTGTCAATTGCTGTGGAGGCTGGGCAGTTTTTGATAGTCATGGCAATCATCTTGCAGTTTGAAATTGTGGCGGTGCTACGTGCAGCGGCGCCCTTCTCGTGTGCTATTCTACCACATGTTAACAGTATTCCCTCTTGTTCTGTGGCTTGGGAATGTGAAATCTGAGCAATAACACACACAATGGCACACTGTCAACACCTGACAGATGATGATGTCACCACGTCTCTCCTTGAGTGATCTGACATTTAGCATGTTAACTGCCCCAGTCACATCCAATTCAAATACCCCCCACCTTTCAAGCCCTCTGTCCCCTTTCTCACCCTCGCATCCCCTCACACCGCCTCCATCTGGCACTTTGTCTGCAACATTCTACTTATTTTTCCACCTTGTGTTTCCTGAATGAAATACTGAAGATTGGTGCCGGCATGACATTTGGAAGAGGACATTTATGTCATGCAAAGTACAGTTGGCTTGTCCTAGTTTTATTTTTCTCACTTTAAAACATGTTACAAAGCTGTGGGTGAAGCAGGGTGCCCGCCGAAAGGTCGCACTAAATCACTACCCGCGTTGATGATGGATCACACAACACCGATAATGTTAAAAACGTTTGGCAGAGGTCCTGTGTAGCTCAATCGGTGAAGAAAGAAACCAACTGATGGATGGCGAATGGATTCTTTTTCAATTGGGACCAGCCAGTCTACCAGTATATGGACTCCCAGTGCAGAGGGAATTCGGATAAAATCTCTACGGCACTAACGTGATTCAGTTTACATCTGACACCATCCATGTAGGCGCAAGGGGAATTGGATAAAAAGCTACTAGGTTGCAGATGTTCTATAGTTTTGTTACTGTCATTATCTACTGCCCAATCCATTAGTAATTGGTGATAACCAAAAGCCGAAAAAGCCTAAACTACTTTCCTTTTCTTAGGAGGTAATTAAACCTCTAAAATTAGACAAATGATAAACTTAATTTGTATCACACTTCCCAACTTGTGTGTATACATTGCATGTGGATGGGATGAATGAGAATTGTGAAATTGATTTACACAAAGCAATTGCCGGTAACACTTTACAATAAGGGTACATTAATTAACATGAGCTAATGCAGTAGGAAGCATTAACTAACAGTTAATTATCAGTTAACTAACCGTATTAACATTAGTTAATACAGTAATAAGCAATAAGTAATGTAACAAATTTCTCTTGTTGACATTTATTAAGGGTTTACAGGTTAAATGACCTGCCCCCCTTAGTTCCGCCCCCCTTAGTCACTGTTGCTACTCCTGTCAAGCTTACCGGTGTCTATCAAAGAATGAGAAATCCCATCAACTTATTCCGAAACACACCCAAAATAACGTTGTGGACCAATCGTGTTCTTACACTGCAGGGTTAGTTAAATATTTCAGCTATTATTGTAATATTTTTCATGAACAGTTGTCAACATCATTGCATTAAAGTAGGCTAGGGTACACCATGTTGTTCTTTTTTACCCAGGCTATTCCAGGCGTTCTGTATGGGCTCCCAGGGGTGGGTGGCTGGGGAACACCGTTCCGTGATTTTTTTGTCATCAGGACCAGGATTGGGATTTTAAATGAAATAAGGCCGACAAGAGGCCTCCGCAGGTAGGTTGACTTTGCCAAATGGCTGGTCCCCGCCTGGAACTCACGGAGGGGGAGAAATATTTATAACAGGCCGGATGTGGGGGGGGGGGCAGACTGGCCAAAGAATGTCTCAGAGCCCAGCCGACCCTCCCTGCGGGTTGTTCTGAAATGAGAGATGGAATCTGGCTAACCTGTGACCGGGATAACGAAGTTATGTTAGTGGGCTAGCTTTCGCTCAGTTAGGTATCTCTGGCCACAGAATAAGCTGGTTACGGTCATCAGGTACCTTGATAATGTTATTTTTGATAATCGGTAACATGTTGATTTGTTGATAATGGTAATAATCATTGTGGAGGTAAAAGTAACAGTAATCACACTTTGGCTATATTAGCTATCGATACTGGCTAGTAGCAAGCTTACCTTGGGGCAGACAAAGGTATTTTTGTTGAATTTGGAAGGCTTAAACTGGCTATGGGGTCTGCCACACTGCTTAGCCCACTACCAACATCACTCTTCTTGTGTTTAACAATTATAATAATAATAATAATAATAAACTGATATAAATGTCCAACTCTGTTGTTGTCTCTCTTTTTTTGTATTTTGCTACTTTCACTGGTTGAAAGTTGCTAGTTTTGATCTGTGTCTCAATTTTTACTCTATATTGGGTGAGAAATGAGGATGAGACCCTACCTTTATAAAATCCTGTAGTGGTCTAAACTTGTGAAAGTTCTCTATCTAATTTTTGGCCCTTGTTGTTTGGCCCAGCATCTATCCTGCATTAGTGCTGCATACATTGTCAGATATTACAGTAGATGTCTTCCTTTTTTTGTAAGTAACCTGTATCTCCGCTACAGCACACACGACACGTTTATTTTAGGTTTTGTTTATTCAAACACACACACACACACACACACACACACACACACACACACACACACACACACACACACACACACACACACACACTCACACACACACACACACACACACACACACACACACACACACACACACACACACACACACACACACACACACACACACACACACTTCTTTTTTCCCCACGTCTGGACAAACTTGCTGCAGTGGCTAAGCATGGATAGAGTACAGGAGTTGTAATTACAGGTTTTTATACTGTAATGAATTCTTCTGTCACTACTGCAAAAAATAGTCCTTTTTATGTCCATGGTGATGGTTTAGTGGTTGAGTCCAAAGCTGCAACAGCTGCCCTCACTGACCCAGGATCAAATCCTGCTGGCTACTGCTTTCTCCCCCATGTCTGCCTGCTCGCTGCCCTTTGCTACTTTCCCACTCCATAAACACAAGGAGATAAAAAATGTGAAAGGTGAAATTACCCACTCTACTTTACCATAATATATCTATCCTTGCATGTCATATATCTAGCCTTGCAAGTCATGAGTAATAACCCTGAAGATGGAAAAAACATATAATTGTCTAAGATAAATTCATGCCTGTGTTGCACAATGACTAGTTTGAGGTTTTACTGGAAGTGCCCCTGTTGTGGCAACAGTAGAGAAAGCTACATGGTTCTCTCTTGCTCCAAGATGGAAAGGAAAGGAAAGCCTATTTATTTTGACATTGTATTCTTACAGTGAATTGTATTGTTACCACGAATTTGTTCTCTGCATATAACCCATCCTATTGTATAGGAGCAGTGGGCAGCTGCAACGCCCGGGGACCAACTCCAGTTCTTCTTTCCATTGTCTTGCTCAGGGACACAGACAGGAGTATTAACCCTAACATGCATATCTTTTTGATGGTGGGAGGAAACCGGAGCACCCGAAGGAAACCCACACAGAAAGAACCTGGGATGGCCTGGGGTTCGAACCAAGGACCTTCTTGCTGTGAGCTAACAGTGCCAACCACTGGGCCACCGTGCCACCCATGTTATAATAACATCAATTCGTATTTTGCAGTATATACAGTGCATCCGGAAAGTATTCACACCCCTTCACTTTCCCCGCATTTTGTTATGTTACAGCCTTATTCCAAAATGGATTAAATTCCTTTTTTTTTCTCATCAATCTACATACAATACCCCATAATGACAAAGCGAAAAAGGTATTGTAGAAATTTTTGCAAATTTATTAAAAATAAAAAACTGAAATATTGCATGTACATAAGTATTCACACCCTTTACTCAGTACTTGGTTGAGGCACCTTTGGCAGCGATTACAGCCTCAAGTCTTCTTGGGTATGAAGCTACAAGCTTGGCACACCTATATTTGGAGTACTTCTCCCATTCTTCTCTGCAGATCCTCTCAAGCTCTGTAAGGTTAGATGGGGAGCGTCGCTGCACAGCTATTTTCAGGTCTTTCCAGAGATGTTCAATGGGGTTCAAGTCTGGGCTCTGGCTGGGCCACTCAAGGACATTCACAGACTTGTCCCAAAGCCACTCCTTCGTTGTCTTGGCTGTGTGCTTAAAGTCGTTGACGTGTTGAAAGGTAAACCTTCGCCCCAGTCTGAGGTCCTCAGCGCTCTGGAGCAGGTTTACATCAAGGATCTCTCTGTACTTTGCTCCATTCATCTTTCCATCGATCCTGACTAGTCTCCCAGTTCCTGCCGCTGAAAAACATCCCCATAGCATGATGCTGCCACCACCATGCTTCACTGTAGCGATGGTATTAGCAAGGTGATGAGAGGTGCCTGGTTTCCTCCAGACGTGACGTTTGGCATTCAGGCCAAAGAGTTCAATCTTTGTTTCATCAGACCAGAGAATCTTGTTTCTCATGGTCTGAGAGTCCTTTAGGTGCTTTCTGGCAAACTCCAAGCGGGCTGTCATGTGCCTTTTACTGAGCAGAGGCTTCCGTCTGGCCACTCCACTATAAAGGCCTGATTGGTGGAGTGCTGCAGAGATGGTTGTCCTTCTGGAAGTTTCTCCCATCTCCACAGAGGAACGCTGGAGCTCTGTCAGAGTGACCATCGGGTTCTTGGTCACCTCCCTGACCAAAGCCCTTCTCCCCCGATTGCTCAGTTTGGCTGGGCGGCCAGCTCTAGGAAGAGTCCTGGTGGATCCAAACTTGTTCCATTTACGAATGATGGAGACTACTGTGCTCTTCGGGACCTTCAAAACTGTAGAAATTTTTTTGTACCCTTCCCCAGATCTGTGCCTCAATACAATCCTGTCTCGGAGGTCCACAGACAATTCCTTTGACTTCATGGCTTGGTTTCTGCTCTGACATGCACTGTCAACAGTGGGACCTTATATATAGACAGGCGTGTGCCTTTCCAAATCCTGTTCAATCCATTGAATTTACTACAGGTGGACTCCAATCAAGATGTAGAAACATCTCAAGGATGATCAGTGGAAACAGGATGAACCTGAGCTCAATTTTGAGTGTCATAGCAAAGGGTGTGAATACTTATGTACATGCAATATTTCAGTTTTTTATTTTTAATAAGTTTGCAAAAATTTCTGCAAAACCTTTTTTATTTTGTCATTATGGTGTATTGTGTGTAGATTGATGAGAAAAAAAGGAATTTAATCCATTTTGGAATAAGGCTGTAACATAACACAATGTGGGGAAAGTGAAGGGGTGTGAATACTTTCCGGATGCACTGTAAATGTAAGCTGTACACCAATGTTTTGCCTCTGTATTTGTCCATGGAACTATGATATGTGCAAGTGAGAGTTAAGTGAAAAAATTTATGTTTTTTTTTTCACTTAAGATACTATCACCCATAAATTCATGTTAGAGAAGAACCCACATTGGAAACACATTTATTTATTTCAAGGAGGTATAGTATTTTTTTTTTACCTGTTTCTCTTTGTTAGAAAGTGTTTTAAACAGATTTAAAGATTAAACACTTTGACCAAATCATGAATACAGAGAGAAAGGTACAAGGACAGGTGCAGTGGAGACATGGAGCTTGAGAAAGAGACAAGAGAAAAAGGAAGTGGTAAGCTAGAAACAGGGAGAGAGATAAACAGATACAGAGAGGGGAGATTGAGGGAGAAAGGCTGAGAGAAAACAAGAGAGTAACAGGTCAGGCCAGAGAAGAGAGGGAGAGAAGCTACTTGCTCTGCTCATGAAAAGTGTTTTTGCATCAGCCTTTCTGTTTGCGAAACAACAAAGAGGGTCTTTCAGAAAACAGAGACGGCGGAATTGGAGTAAGAATAGAAGAGCCATTGTGTTCGAAAAGAAGAAATGCATTAAATTATGAGGACACTTTTTGTCCCTCGGTTGTTTATGTACCGTCTTTGTCGGTGCAAAGTGCTGTGTCTCTGACATTTTCGAGGGTGGCTCAATCAATAGGTATGATGGAGGTGGAGAGAGACATTCACACATATAAACTGAAAAGTCAGACATTCAATTGGATTCAACTGGTCACACAAACAAAAAAGGGAGAATAGACAGACACACAAAAAGAAAATAACATACAGAAAAAACAACAACAACAAAAAGACAGAACATTAGATCGGTAGAGAAATATTTTGGTGCAGAGGTAATAGTCCCTAATGTACCTGCAGTCTTAATAGGCTGAGAGAGACAGAGAGCAAAAGATAGCTGAATGCTGATCTATTATCTTGGTAATGATGACTATGGACAGACAGAGCTCTAAAAAGAGAGTTGTGACGGCTGTTATCTTCTTGGCCGTGATTGCTACAGAAACACGAAGACAGAGACAGGAGAACAGAGACAGGAATACAGAGACAAGAAGAGAGAGAGAGGAGGACTGAGACAGGAAGACAGAGACAGGAAGACAGAGACAGGAGGACTGAGACAGGAAGACAGAGAAAGGAGAACAGACATGAAAATACAGACAGGACAAGAGAGACAGGAGGACAAAGACAGGAGGGCAGACACAGGAAGAGAGAGACAGAAAGAGAGAGACAGGAAGACAGAGACAGGACACTAGAAAATAGAAAAAGGAAGGGAGAGACACGAAGACAGAGACAGGAGAACAGAGACAGGAAGACAGAGAAAGGAATACAGAGACAGGAAGAGAGAGACAGGAGGACAGAGACAGGAGAACAGACACATGAAAATAGAGACAGGAAGAAAAAGACAGGAGGACAGACACAGGAAGACAGAGACAGAAAGACAGAGAGGGGAAGACAGAGAAAGGATAACAGACATGAAAATACAGACAGGAAGAGAGAGACAGGAGGACAGAGACAGGAGAACAGACACATGAAAATAGAGACAGGAAGAAAAAGACAGGAGGACAGACACAGGAAGACAGAGACAGAAAGACAGAGAGGGGAAGACAGAGAAAGGATAACAGACATGAAAATACAGACAGGAAGAGAGAGACAGGAGGACACAGAGACAGGAAGGGGGTAGACATAGGAAGACAGAGACAGGAGGACAGAGACAATAAGACAGAGATGGGAAGATAGAGATAGGAAGACAGAGATAGGAAAAGAGAGACAGGAAGAGAAAAACATGAGGACAAACACAGGAAGAGAGAGACAGAAAGAGAAAGACAGGAAGACAGAGAAAGGACACTAGAAAAAGGAAGGGAGAGACAGGAAAACAGAGACAGGAGAACAGAGACAGGACGACAGAGACAGGAAGATAGAGACAGGAGGGCAGAGACAGGAAGACAGAGAAAGGAATACAGAGACAGGAGGACAGAGACAGGAAGACAGAGACAGGAGAACAGATACATGAAAATACAGACAGTAAGAAAGAGACAGGAGGACAGACACAAGAAGACAGAGACAGAAAGACAGAGACGGGAAGACAGGGATAGGAAGAGTGAGACAGGAGAACAGACACATGAAAATAGAGACAGGAAGACAGAGGCGGGAAGACAGAGAAAGGAGAACAGAGACAGAACTGCCTTACCTGCTACCTTGGTGGTAATGCGAATTGTGACAGGTGGGCCGAAGCCCTTGTTTGTCGAGGCTTTGAGAGTGAAGAAGTACGTGGTTCCCGGATAGAGGCCAATGAAGAGGTGGTGGGTCTCATTCCTCAGCTTAAACACTCGTCCTCTCTGGGTGGTGAGGTCAGCACTGGGGTCCAAGGAGCTGAGAGCCTTATAGGTGATCTGGAGGGGCAGACATCCCGGGGAACAGATTGGTGGTTTTAGGTTCATTTTATGCCATTTTAACTGACTTCAGCTAAGATTCACTTATCAAAGCAAATCCAGTTTGATTTACTTTGGAGTTTAAGAGTTTAGTTTGGTCTGGCTAAACTATATTTGGCTCAGTGTAGTATATTTTAGTGATAATACTGCAGTTTATTTTAGCTTTGGCGTTAGTTTAGTAACATTCTGCACAGCCCATCTTGGTTCAAAATTCTCTAAAATCTATATGGAGAAAACACAGATTATGGAAAAAATTAATAAATCATTTAATCATCCAGGAACTGAGACTAGAACTACAGTACCCAATGTACAAGAGTCTCTTGTGACAGTATGGAGGTAAAGTCATCCAAAAAGTCCTTAGGTAGGTAGTGAAGACTGAAAAATAATTCCTACATTAAGTTGTCCAGTTGACCTCAAGTAACTCCATTTGTAGGACAGAGTTAGCTGAATGGGACCGAAACACAGCACTCACATCACAGGACATTATGATGACCTCACTTGTCTGATTGGAGTAGACTGATTAATTGGCTGATCAATCACATTGATCGTTGGCTCGTAAAATGTACAATTAGCTTAAAGGATAACCAATTTAGAAAGCAAAATGTCAAGATACAAATTAAAGATTAAACTATTGGAATTACACCACTATCGGCATTTTCTGAATTGTAAAAAAAAAAAAGTATCTAGATAAATTTAGCCTGGCAAAGACAACTGCTTAGCAACACTGAGTTTAAAAGTTAAATGTATTTTCCCCAAGCTACATTTGGCTATATCTGGCATATCTCATATGGACAAAAAGCACAATTTTTTTTTCCAATCATTTATTTGAGCTATGTTTTTTTTTTCTTAAATGTCTCATCTCATCTCATGTGCTTTGCTTGTACTGCTTTCTACTTTAAGTTACAGACACATCTTAACATGGCAGGGACTGGCTACACATAAAACACCTTTTCTTTGTTAGAGTTGTATATCAAACTTTGTTGAAAGTAATCTAAAAAGATAATTTTTGATATCAAAGAAGGCTGAATCAGTTCATCTGCATACGTTTATAAACGTATCCAGATGAACTGATTCAACCTTTGATTTTCTTGCCTGGATTACTGAGCATGCATCAAGACATCATTTTTGATACAAAGTAATCTAAAAGTAGTGTGAGCTGTTTCATTCCTCATCCTGTAGAAGTGCAAGCTTTTTCTCTCCTCCCCCCCCCCCCCCCCCGAGTGACTGTAGTCCAAATGTAAGAGTTTTCTAGAAGTTTGAATTCATCTGAGACGTGTCCCGTGTTATAAATTGAGTCCAGTGACCCATGGGACGCTAAGTGCCAAACGCTCCTCTGTGGAAACAGCTAGCGGTGTCTGTCATAATGTCCCTGCTGGCAAGTTTCCATAACCCATAACCGTCAATTAGCTAAGCACATGTGGACTTGTGCAGGGTATCAAAACACACACACACACACACACACACACACACACACACACACACACACACACACACACACACCAGAGCTCTTTAGTCAATCTGACGGTCACTACAAATGACTATTTTATTGAGTGGTTGGGGAAATACATCATGACAGTCGAGCCCCAGCTTAACAGCCACAATAACAAAACAAATAAATAATAACACAAAAAAGACGTGTGTGTCTGTAATAGTCTAAGTGCATTTCTGCTTGTCTTTCAACTTCGAAACAGATGGAGAGAAAAAGAGAGGGAGCGTGGCAGCGACAGGCTGATGGCGAGCATGTGATAGACAGAGACAAACAGAATGAGGAAGAGGAAGAACGAAACAGAAAGAAAGAGTAAGAGTGACAGTGAGTGATGGAAATGGAAGTTTGTATAAATGGCTGCCTCACAGGATTAGAGGCTGGAAGAATGTGTGTGTGTGTGTGCGTGTGGTATTGGGGAGGTGTTTGACCGGCCAGGTCCTCCAGGAAGGACTGTGGGAGAGTTTGTGTGTGTTGTGTGATTAGGAGGAGGGGAATTTAAGAAGGAGGTAAACTATGCAGAGAAAATGCCAGAAAAGAAAGGAGACACAAAGAAAACCTGAGAAATAGAATGACAGAGAAAGCGTGTCTGTGTGTGTGTGTGTGTGTGTGTGTGTGTGTGTGTGTGTGTGTGTGTGTGCGTGTGCGTGTGTGTGTGTGTTTAAGTGGCTCTTTTAAAGAGAGATGTTGTGTGTCGGGGCAATGCAAAACCATCATTTAGGAGTCAGTTTGTAGCTAAGAGAAAAAAAGATAATAATCAATTAGATAAAAAGCTAAAATAATAATAATGAACAAAAAAGAAAGATAAATAATAGGATACCAAACTGACTGACAACCTAGAGTAGGAGAGACTACTGTTATCACAGCAGAAAGAGGTACAAAGCTAGAAAAATAATAAGAGAAAAGTAAAATAAATAAATAAATAAATAAGAAAGCCACTCTATTTGGCATTGTGTTCTTATAACAAATTGTGTTCCTATAATGAATTTGTTTTCTGCATGTAACCCATCCTATTGTATAGGAAACATTGGGCAGCTGCAGCGTCCGGGGACCATCTCCAGTTCTTCTTTCCATTGCCTTGCTCAGGGGCACAGACAGGAGTATTAATCCTAACATGCATGTCTTTTTGATGGTGGGAGGAAACCGGAGCACCCGGAGGAAACCCACACAGACACGGGGAGAACATGCAAACTCCACACAGAAAGGACCCGGGACGGCCTGGGGTTCGAACCAAGGACCTTCTTGCCGTGAGGCAACAGTGCTGCCATGCGTTTAGCACGACTTGGTTATCATTTGCTGACTGAGTCGCCCATTACATGCAAGCTGAGAGCTTGCTGTATGAATACCTATAGCTAAGAACACACTCAGTGATTTGAACCCTAATTTGTGCATGATGCTGATCTTCAAGATGGTTGAGAGTCTGTACCAGTCTGGCCAACATGGACCCAGCCACCATGGACAGTTGACACACGTTATCTTTGTTGTGTGCGGTGTGGGATGGGGGTGGGGGTTAAGATTCACATTGCTCGCCTCAGGGTCAAGCCTTTGACCAGTCAGAGCAGTCAGGATTATATCAAAATGTGTTTGATTCTTAGAAGTGGACTCTGGACAAGTCTGAGCCTGTCGGCAACTGTATGACTACAGTTGTCACTTGTCTGCGACTGTAATCCACCAAAGTCAGCTGTTCAGTGTGTGATGCTGAGTCTTGCCACAGTCAGTCAGGACTTTAAAAGTCCCAACATAACACTAGTCAATCACAAGTGTCAAGTTAGCCAAAGAGCCTGCCCTGGCTCACCCGGTTCAATCGATAAGGGTGGTGTGCATGTTGGAATCAGAGAAATAACGAGGAAGACTACTGGAATCAGAGGCTTTGCTCTTCCTACCGTTATCTCTCCAGCTCCAGCACAGACGAACAGCAAACTTACTCTCAAGTGGAAAAAAACGATTCCTTTATTAAATCTGGCAGCTTTTGGTTACAAGGAGATCTATTTGAGGGGGTGGATTACGTGAAAAGGGTCTGACCTCATGTTATAAACACACCCCTGACCACTGAAGAGCACCTGTACACACACTGGCCTTGCCGTGGAGGAGCTGCTAATGTCTCCCTGCCTGCAAGTCGGACCAGCTGGCTGAATAAAACATGTTGAATCAATAGCTATTTGTACAGACTGGGACTCACGGCTGGAACAATAAACCATTTTCTATTTCATCTGCGCTGCAGATTTGGTTTGCACATTGGTGGGTATTATTTTATAAGCCATAAATGGCTCTCTGTAGTTTTATGGGCAGCTCTTGCTCCCTCTCTTTCTCTGATCATTTACCTTCATCTTACCCTCCCTCTCTCTCGCTCTTTCTCTCTCTCCATTCACCTTTATTCGACCTACTCTCTCCTCCCTTTCCCCTTCTGTCTTCCTACCATCCTCCATGATGGTAGCATTCCCTCCTTTTCTATTGTAATGGATAGTGTTCTCCCATTCTCTCTCTCAGTCCCTCTCTCCATCCCACCTACATTGGGTATTATTATCTTTCCGTTACTCTCCTCCTTCTGTCTCACTCTTTCTCTCTCCTTACTCATATATCTCATGTCATATCTTTATCATATTATTGCACTTAGTTATCGTTCTCTTCCTTCTCTACCTCTTTATTCCCTTACCTCATCTCCCTCTTTATGTATGATTTTTTTCTCTTTTCTCCTCCCTTCACTCTCGTTTTTGTTCTTTCCCCCCCTCTCCATCTTCTGTTGATTAAGAGGGCAGAGGGGACGCCTTCACACTTCCTCTTCTTTTCCCATCTTTCTTAATCTCTCTCTTCCCCATTTACCTCTAATACCTCACTCTTTCAGCTGCTCTCTCTCGATTATGAGGAGGCAGTAATATAAATGCAGATTGTGCTCACTCAGACTGCCTGTCTTTCCTTCTCTTTGTCTCTCTCGCCCATATTTTATCTCCCTCTGTAGTTGATGTACTTGGAAGCAGTGGGGCCATAAAGCTTCAGGTTGTTTTATTGGTCAATGAAAAGGGAAGCACACGGCAGGGCAGTGCATCTTGGGTAATAGAGTGTGCGTCTGAGGGGATAATTCACTGACGAGGTGCGTTCTCGTGTGTGTGTGTGTGTCTGAGAGAGAGAGGGTAAGAATGAGAGAGAGAGAAAGAGAGGAAGGAAAGAAGGAAAAGGAGAAAAGGGAGAGCATGGGGATGCTGAAGGCCCTGTGCGGAAAACTAGTAAGTCAAGAGAAAGAAAGACAGACAGTGAGGAAGAAAGGGGGATGATGTGTGTGTGTGTGTGTGTGTGTGTGTGTGTGTGTGTGTGTGTGTGTGTGTGTGTGTGTGTGTGTGTGTGTGTGTGTGTGTGTGTGTCTGAGAGAGAGAAGAGCGAGAGAAGAGAGAGGGTAAGAATGAGAGAGAGCGAAAGAGAGGAAGGAAAAAGGAAGGAAGAGGAAAAAAGGGAGAGCATAGGGATGCTGAAGGCCCTGTGCGGAAAACTAGTGAGTCAAGAGAAAGAAAAAGAGACAGACAGACACAGTGAGGAAGAAAGGGGGATGGTAGGAAGGAGGGAGTGAGTGACAGAGGATGCATGCAAAAGATGGGGGGAAAAAAACAAGCGACAAAATGGAAGAAAAAAAAGTGAATAGGAGTGGTAGTACAGAATGCACATAAGGGGAGAAACAAAGAGAAAGGCAGAGATGGTAATTTACTGTTGGAGAAAGTAAAGATGAGGAATCGATGCCAGATTTACCCCGGGTCGGTGGTTTAACCATATGGCCTTACATGTGCCGTGTGTGTGTCAGAGCCTGTTAAGGTGTATATGTGCATATTTCTAGCCACATGGTAGATATTGATGATAGCTAGTATGGGTAGCTATAGCTTCACTGAACAGCTGGGATGATCAAACACGCTACAGCTGCATAGTTAGTCCGATTGTGGCCCTGCATTCTTAACAAAAAACCCAGTTATCACGAGGCATCACAACTGGACTGCGTTGGTTGACTGATTTGTTTGAAGAGACTTTGGCTTGGATCACATCCAAATATAAAGTGAACATTTTTATGTAAACTTTTTAAAATGTTCAAAAATAAAAATCAACAGACAGCAGCTTATTGTATTGTCTGGAGAAAAGGGTGGTGCATATGGGCGGGCAAATCAAGACATTGGTTTAAGTCTCCAAACTCTTTGGGGTTGTGGGCTCAGTGCACCATCAGGTCCCAGGGGTTTCACAGCCTGGGTTGGCTTTCTAGCCAGACGACACCCAACACCGCGTGAATGTGAATATTCGAGGGCCTGGCTACTGAGCTCTTTGATTTATTAGGCCGGGGTTGATCCCTACCAGTACCATCAGACGTATGAGCTTGCACACCCTGTTCCCAACAAAATAAATCAAAATACATGAGTCACTCTGCATCGCTTTTAGAAAGTGTTTTACCCATCATCCAAACTGGCGTGCTCGGCTCTGTGTATTTATCGAAGGAGGAGTGATTATATACGGCCGCTGTTTTGTTTTGTGCATTCATGGGTGTTATTTTACAAGTCATGAATGTGTCTGAATGTTATCATTCATCCAGGTCATGGTTATCCAAAGGAATTGAATCGAGTGCAACTGGACTTGGTATATATCCGTGAAGACGTTTCGCCTCTCATCCAAGAGGCTTCATCAGTTCGTGCCTTTCTGACTAGACCAGGCTAGTCTGACTGGCTGGTGATGAAACTCAGATATTTATCCTCTTTGGAGTTGTTATCAGAGCTATTGATGTCCATGGCTCTTTGTGTTCCGATGTTAAGCCATGCCTGTCGTTATCAGAGGTATTGATATGCATGGCTCTTTGTGATCCGACGTTAAGCGGCGACGGCCGTTGGGGGTGTTAGTTTCGACTTCATTAGTGCTCCATTCAGTGGTCATGAGAGTCGTTGGAGCCGTTAGTGACCGACTGTTGGTCTTGGAGGCTAAGCTTCTTGAGTCTCATGGGTAGAGATGAAAGGATGGCATTGTAAGTGGGAGATAGGTGGTGTCGCAGACCTCCTCCTCTGTTGAGGGATGGTTTTTCCAGTTTCACATAGATGGCTCCCTTCACCCCTCTTTCAAACCATCTATCTTCCCTGTCCAAAATGTGTACATTGCTGTCCTCGAACGAGTGTGTCTTCTCCTTTAGGTGTAGATAAACTGCTGAGTCTTGTCCTGAGGAGTTTGGCCTTCTGTGTTGGGCCATCCGTTTGTGTAGTGTTTGTTTGGTTTCTCCTATGTATAGGTCAGTGCAATCCTCATTGCATTGTACAGCATACACCAGATTGTTTTTTTGGGTGTGTGGTACACGGTCTTTGGGATGAACCTGTCTTTGTCGGAGTGTGTTGCTGGGTTTGAAGTATACCGGGATGCGGTGTTTGTTAAAAATTCTCCTGAGTTTCTTGGAGATCCCAGAAACATATGGGATGACTATGTTATTCCTTCTGTTTCTTTTCTCCTCATTGCTCACCCGGTTGGTCTTTGTGGAACGTGTTGCAGTTTTCACAAAGGTCCAACTGGGATAGCCGCAGGTTTTTAAAGCTCCCCTTAGGTGTTTGTGTTCTTCCCATTGGGCCTGAGTGCTGCTGGGCACATTGTCAGCTCTGTGTTGTTGTTCTTTACACAAGGGAAGACGTAAAGAACAACAGTTTGCCCTTCTTGGACTGTGATGTCCACATTGGGGAAGACAGGAGCCTCCACATTGGGGTTTACAGGAAACCTACACACAGACCGATATCAACTTTTTGACTCACACCACCCTCTGGAACACAAACTGGGCGTCATCAGAACTCTGCAACACAGAGCTGACAATGTCTACACCTAAAGGAGAAGACACACTCCTTCGAGGACAGCAATGTACACATTTTGGACAAGGAAGATAGATGGTTTGAAAGAGGGGTGAAGGGAGCCATCTATGCGAAACTGGAAAAACCATCCCTCAACAGAGGAGGAGGTCTGCGACACCACCTATCTCCCACTTACAATGCCGTCCTTTCATCTCTACCCGGGAGACTCAAGAAGCTTAGCCTCCAAGAACAACAGTCAGTCACTAACGGCTCCAACGACTCATGACCACTGAATGGAGCACTAACGAAGTCGAAACTAACACCCCCAATGACCGTCGCCGCTTAACGTCGGATCACAAAGAGCCATGCACATCAATACCTCTGATAATGACGGGCGTTGCTAAACATTGGAACACAAAGAGCCATGGACATCAATAGCTCTGATAACGACTCCAAAGAGGATAAATATCTGAGTTTCATCACCAGCCAGTCAGACTAGCTTGGTCTAGTCAGAAGGCATGAACTGATGAAGCCTCTTGGATGAGAGGCGAAACGTCTTCACGGATATATACCAAGTCTAGTTGCACTTGATTTAATTCCTTTGGAAAAGTCATGAATAGCTCTTTCTATTTATATGGGCACTGTTCTGTCTTTACCTCCACTGCGGGTAATAATCTTCCTTTTGTTTGCCTTTATCCTTATCTTACCTGTCTCCCTTTTTTCTGTCTTTTAGTACTCTCTTTTTCTCTAATCGTGCCTTTATAGTTTACATACTGCCCCCCCCCCGCAGCCTTACCCAGCATGCTGAGGCTGACCTCCTCCAACATTCATTACAGGTGTCTCTGGAATCACTCCTAATTCACCTCCTTTCTCTCGCTTCCTCTCTGTTACCCACTGCCCAATCTGCCATTTACAAAAATGTACTGTTTACAGTACCACTGCATCTGTCACCATTACTTTTTGTTTTTGGGGATCCCCCCCCTTTCTCTCCCCAATTGGATCTGGCCAATTACCCTACTCTTCCAAGCCATCCTGGTCACTGCTCCACCTCCTATGCCGATCCATGGAGGGCTGCAAGTCATGTCAAGTCAAGTCAAGTTTATTTATATAGCACATTTAAAACAACCAAAGTTGAATCAAAGTGCTGCACAAGCTTAAAACACAATATAAAATAAGTGACACATATGAACATAAAAATATACACTACCGTTCAAAAGTTTGGGATCACCCAAACAATTTTGTGTTTTCCATGAAAAGTCACACTTATTCACCACCATATGTTGTGAAATGAATAGAAAATAGAGTCAAGACATTGACAAGGTTTGAAATAATGATTTGTATTTGAAATAAGATTTTTTTTACATCAAACTTTGCTTTCGTCAAAGAATCCTCCATTTGCAGCAATTACAGCATTGCAGACCTTTGACATTCTAGCTGTTAATTTGTTGAGGTAATCTGGAGAAATTGCACCCCACGCTTCCAGAAGCAGCTCCCACAAGTTGGATTGGTTGGATGGGCACTTCTTTGAGCAGATTGAGTTTCTGGAGCATCACATTTGTGGGGTCAATTAAACGCTCAAAATGGCCAGAAAAAGAGAACTTTCATCTGAAACTCGACAGTCTATTCTTGTTCTTAGAAATGAAGGCTATTCCATGCGAGAAATTGCTAAGAAATTGAAGATTTCCTACACCGGTGTGTACTACTCCCTTCAGAGGACAGCACAAACAGGCTCTAACCAGAGTAGAAAAAGAAGTGGGAGGCCGCGTTGCACAACTGAGCAAGAAGATAAGTACATTAGAGTCTCTAGTTTGAGAAACAGACGCCTCACAGGTCCCCAACTGGCATCTTCATTAAATAGTACCTGTTAGAGCCTGTTTGTGCTGTCCTCTGAAGGGAGTAGTACACACCGGTGTAGGAAATCTTCAATTTCTTAGCAATTTCTCGCATGGAATAGCCTTCATTTCTAAGAACAAGAATAGACTGTCGAGTTTCAGATGAAAGTTCTCTCTTTCTGGCCATTTTGAGCGTTTAATTGACCCCACAAATGTGATGCTCCAGAAACTCAATCTGCTCAAAGAAGTGCCCATCCAACCAATCCAACTTGTGGGAGCTGCTTCTGGAAGCGTGGGGTGCAATTTCTCCAGATTACCTCAACAAATTAACAGCTAGAATGCCAAAGGTCTGCAATGCTGTAATTGCTGCAAATGGAGGATTCTTTGACGAAAGCAAAGTTTGATGTAAAAAAAATCTTATTTCAAATACAAATCATTATTTCTAACCTTGTCAATGTCTTGACTCTATTTTCTATTCATTTCACAACATATGGTGGTGAATAAGTGTGACTTTTCATGGAAAACACAAAATTGTTTGGGTGATCCCAAACTTTTGAACGGTAGTGTATGTAAAGAATACAGAATAAAGTAAAGAATATAAAATATAAACAATAAAACGTAAGAGTAAAAGTATATTTGCACAATAAAATCATGGTGTCAAGCTCAACTTAAATTGAATGCCAGCGAGGAAGAGGTAGGTCTTTAACCAAGATTTAAAAGTCTCTCGGGTCTGAGCAGATCTTATGTGTACTGGTAAGTTGTTCCAGAGATCAGGAGCAGCCACTGCAAAGGCTCTGTCACTCCTATTCTTAAGCCTGGATCTCGGAACATGTAAGAGCATCTGGTTTGTTGACCTGAGTGCTCTGACTGTGGTATGATGATGTATCAGCTCAGTTAAATAAGATGGACGGTGCCAGCCCATTTAAAGACTTAAAAAAAAGTAATAAAATGTTAAACTGGATCCTAAAACAGACAGGAAGCCTGCAGACTTCCATGGATCCTAAAACAGACAGGCTGCAGACTACCATGTGCCTCCTCCGATTGATGTGGCGCCGCCAGCCACTTCTTTTCACCTGACAGTGAGGAGCTTTGCCAGGGGGACGTAGCGCGTGGAAGGATCCCGCTATTCCCCCCAGTCCCCCCCCCCCAAACAGGTGCCCCCGACCGACCAGAGGAGGCACTAAGGGAGTGACCAGGACCCATAACTACATCCGGCTTCCCACCTGCAGACACGGCCAATTGTGTCTGTAGGGACGCCCGACCAAGCCGGAGGTAACACAGGGATTCGAACTGGTCCCCATGTTGGTAGGCAACAGAATAGACCGCTATGCTACCCGGACACCCCTGTTACCATTACTATTGTACAGACATGCTCAACTGTACCACACCATTCAACAAAGTGCATGCAAAGTATGCACTGACTGGTTTTGCACATCCTGTTCTTGCACTTTTAATAAAATACTTTAATAAGTACTTTCAGTTTCCACTTGTGTGTTGAAGCCAGAAAAACAAGCATTTCAAGTGTAAATTTACTTTTCATATACAACAAATAAACTCCCACTTGAAACTGTCACCCTGCTCAATCTCTCTTTGTCCTTTTCTATTTTTCACCATCTTTTATTTGCTTTCTCTGGTCTGTGTCTCTATTCATATGTTGGCATTTCTCCTAACTCACTATGGCCCATGGCCTTCAGCCACAAAAAAACAAAAACTCATTCTCCTCTATTCTACCCTATTCTTTTCCTCTCTCTCTCTCTCTTTACAAATCTTTCTGGTCGGTAATCGGGGGGGATCTGCTGGCAGTGCTAAATGACAGTATCGCCGGAGGGCGTCTGCCATTGAGCTGCAAGCGGGCGGTTCTCACCTTGCTGCCCAAGAAATGTGACCCACAGTCCATTAAAAACTGGAGGCCTGTGTCACTGCTTTGCACTGATTATAAGCTCCTCTCAAAGGTGTTAGCAACCAGACTGAGTAAAGTGATGGGACAGGTGATTCACTGTGACCAGAACTACTGTGTACCTGGCAGGTTGATTTCAGATAACATCATTCTGATTTGAGACTTTTTAGAGATCTGTAGGCTGTTTGGCCTCAACGCCGGCATCATATCAATTGATAAAAAAAAGCCTTTGATCATGTTGAGCATGAATATCTATGGCTCACATTGAGGGCCTTTGGTTTTGGTCCTGGCTTTATTATTAAACTTAAGGTTCTGTATTGTGACATTCAGAGTGTGCTGAAAATTAATGGTGGCTTGAGTGCTCCTTTTCAAATGCAAAGGGGGATTAAACAAGTCTGTGCACTCTCAGGCATGTTATATTCCCTAGCATTTGAGCCATTGTTACACAAACTCAGATCTGACCTTCGGGGTATAACTATCCCAGGTTGCAGTGCACCCTTAAAACTGTCAGCCTATGCGAATGATCTAGTAATTCTGGTGAACAGTCAGCAGGATACTGACATGTTGGAGAGGGACATTGTCCAGTTTGGCTTAATATCTTCAGCCAAGGTTAACTGGATCAAAAGCGAGGCTGTCCGTGTTGGGGGTGTACTGGAGAAAAAAGCTCCATTTGCCTGGGGGGTTGACTTGGAAGGTGGGGGGGCTGAAATATCTAGGAGTGTTTCTGGGTGATCAGTCTGTTCTTAAAAATTGGGAAAATCTTCTTGAAAAGGTCAAAGGTCGGTTGGCAAAGTGGAAGCGGATTTTAACCGAGATGTCATACAGAGGTCGAGTCCTGGTCATCAACAACTTGATATAATCAATGTTATGGCATCGCCTGTCGGTTGTTGACCCCCCACCAGACCTGCTGTCCACCATCCAGGCTCTTCTTGTCGACTTCTTCTGGGACAAACTGCAATGGATGCCTCAGTGTATGCTGTACCTGCCGAGGGTTGAAGGAGGGCAGAGCCTGATCCACCTGAGCAGCAGGGGGGCTACCTTCCGTTTCCAGTTCCTGCAAAGTTTTCTGTACAGTCCTGCTGAGTTAGTGTGGAGGTCCCTGGCTTGCACCATTCTGAGTCAGCTAGGTGGCCTGGGGCTGGACAGATCTTTGGTTTTGATGGACTTGAAACAGCTTAACATCAAGGACCTACCTGACTTCTATTGTGGGCTGTTCAAAGTGTGGAATTTGTTAAACAAAGAAGAGACTGAGACAACATAGCTCTTTGTTTTGGCTGCTCCAGGAACCAATCATACATGGCTTCCGTTTCAGTGCAGTCTGTCAAGTGGGGCCAACTCTGCTGAGGCAGTTCAGTGTGTCAAGTGTGGTGACTCTGGGACATGTAGTTCAGCTTGCAGGCCCAGACATGGACAATGCAGCTCCTCTTGTCTCCCACTTGGGACTGACATCAACTCATGTCCTCACTCTGCTGCTTAAGAAATGGAGGGAAGCTCTCATAAGTGGTGAGCGGACACTGTTTATCCAGTATTATAATGTCTCTGTTAGACCTGATGAGAAGGATGTTTTCCCTTCAATGAACATTTCCCCAGATTTTAAGGACTGCACAGGACCTCTTTTAATAAGTGAGAAGAGTGTTTTCTTTTCAGGATCCAAATGGAAGGTCAGTGTACAAAATGTATGTTAAAGTTCTGCACAGGGATCAAATTAAATGGTAAACCTGACATCCCATGGTGGGCTCACTTACAGTGCATCCGGAAAATATTCACACCCCTTCACTTTCCCCACATTGTGTTATGTTACAGCCTTATTCCAAAATTGAATTCCTTTTTTTTTCTCATCAATCTACACACAATACACCATAATGACAAAATGAAAAAGGTTTTGTAGAATTTTTTGCAAATTTATTAAAAATAAAAAACTGAAATATTGCATGTACATAAGTATTCACACCCTTTGCTATGACATTCAAAATTGAGCTCAGGTTCATCCTGTTTCCGCTGATCATCCTTGAGATGTTTCTACATCTTGATTGGAGTCCACCTGTAGTAAATTCAATTGATTGGACATGATTTGGAAAGGCCTACACTTGTCCATATAAGGTCCCACTGTTGACAGTGCATGTCAGAGCAGAAACCAAGCCATGAAGTCAAAGGAATTGTCTGTGGACCTCTGAGACAAGATGTATCGAGGCACAGATCTGGGGAAGGGTACAAAAAAATGTCTACAGCTTTGAAGGTCCCGAAGAGCACAGTGGTCTCCATCATTCGTAAATGGAAGAAGTTTGGATCCACCAGGACTCTTCCTAGAGCTGGCCGCCCAGCCAAACTGAGCAATCAGAGGAGAAGGGCCTTGGTCAGGGAGGTGACCAAGAACCCGATGGTCACTCTGACAGAGCTCCAGCGTTCCTCTGTGGAGATGGGAGAAACTTCCAGAAGGACAACCATCTCTGCAGCACTCCACCAATCAGGCCTTTATGGTAGAGTGGCCAGACGGAAGCCTCTGCTCAGTAAAAGGCACATGACAGCCCACTTGGAGTTTGCCAGAAAGCACCTAAAGGACTCTCAGACCATGAGAAACAAGATTCTCTGGTCTGATGAAACCAAGATTGAACTCTTTGGCCTGAATGCCAAACGTCACATCTGGAGGAAACCAGGCACCTCTCATCACCTTGCTAATACCATCCCTACAGTGAAGCATGGTGGTGGCAGCATCATGCTGTGGGGATGTTTTTCAGCGGCAGGAACTGGGGGACTAGTCAGGATCGATGGAAAGAGTAATGGAGCAAAGTACAGAGAGATCCTTGATGAAAACCTGCTCCAGAGCACTCAGGACCTCAGACTGGGGCGAAGGTTTACCTTTCAACACCACAACGACCCTAAGCACACAGCCAAGACAACAAAGGAGTGGCTTCGGGACAAGTCTGTGAATGTCCTTGAGTGGCCCAGCCAGAGCCCAGAGTTGAACCCCATTGAACATCTCTGGAAAAACCTGAAAATAGCTGTGCAGCGATGCTCCCCATCTAACCTTACAGAGCTTGAGAGGATCTGCAGAGAAGAATGGGAGAAATACCCCAAATATAGGTGTGCCAAGCTTGTAGCTTCATACCCAAGAAGACTTGAGGCTGTAATCACTGCCAAGGGTGCCTCAACCAAGTACTGAGTAAAGGGTGTGAATACTTGTGCACATGCAATATTTCAGTTTTTTATTTTTAATAAATTTGCTAAAATTTCTACAAAACCTTTTTTCGCTTTGTCATTATGGGGTATTGTATGTTGATTGATGAGAAAAAAAAGGAATTTAATTCATTTTGGAATAAGGCTGTAACATAACAAAATGTGGGGAAAGTGAAGGGGTGTGAACACTTTCCGGATGCACTGTATGTATGGACTAACTCATATAAAGTACACGAATACATGTGTACCTAAATGAGCATGCATATCAGTGCTAATGCAAGATATACAAACATACAAAGACCTACAAGCACGCACCACACACACACAAAATTGCAAGGAGAGATGGGTACCAATTGTATAATCTTACCCTTTTCTTCTGTTCTCATTTATATAGGCAAACACGAATGAGAGATGGACAAAGCGACAAAAGGCAGACAGAAGACACTAACAATAGTCAAATACCTTTCCTAAGCAATACACTTAATTCTCTTTCTACTCATCTCACAAAGAAGGGCGATAAATAAGGACAGACAGAGGGAAAGACAGGGCTTTTCAATGGCCCAATAATACTTCAGCTGTATAATAACCGCCCACTAATCTACAAGACAAACAACCTGAAAAAACCCTGAGGAGTTATGTCCTCGCTGACAGACCTCAATCCTTTAATCAATCTATTCATTCAGCTTTGTGAGCAGAATACAATCTCCAAGGGCAAAAATCAATACCTTTCTGAGTCGCCTCTAATAAACTGTCATTTTTCTATTACAGAAGCCTGTAATGTTCCAATGTTATGACTAAAAGTTAGCAAAAGACAGTGTCCTCAAGTGAATACAGACTTGACTCTCCGTGGAGGAGGTGCACAGCAAAGATTTCAGTAACATTGCTTGAAATAAAACTACTTATTTGCTGTGATGACAGTTTGCTGGGGGGAGGTATATGAGAGAGAGAGTGTGTGTGTGTGTGTGTGTGTGTGTGTGTGTGTGTGTGTGTGTGTGTGTGCATGTGGAGGGGAAGACAGTTCGAATACTAGTGTAGGAATCAAACGGTCAGCGGTAGTATCTGCTGGACAATATCTAGCCAATATCGAGCAAACAGCTGATAAATGGCGCTGTGATGTGCAAGAGAGAGAATCAGTCTAATGGGTACACTCCTAATAGATGGACGCACATAAGTGTTCTCACGTTCATGTGTGGACAGATATCTTCAGAATTCTATCTTTGTTGTGAGCTGCCTCCTAAAGTGCGACACTGTTTTTCATCATATCTAATGTGCACAGAAATGTGCACATGCACTTATTTGTTTGCTTATTTGTTTGTGCAACCCCTTGTTTTGAAAAATGTGCTTTTTTTTGTCAAATTTTTATTGGAAAAAATATTCAACAACTTCCCTCTTTTCAGTATATTACCATCAAATTAAGTTCAACCACCAAACTACGTGTCGTTGTGTAGCCAACAGGAGACCACTGATGTGAGAAGTGATTTTGGGTACAATAAACTCAATAAGAGTGAAGTTATTGAATATTTTGGTAGTATCTGTTTTCGGTGTTGCCCTTTTTAGACTGTCCCTGCACACTGGTCTCACAGCCGGCTGTACATAAGAGACCGGTGTTATTTCTCCAGCTTGGAGGACGGCCCGTTTTGGTGAAAATTAGAGTGTAGCTCATTGTCTACTTTACTATAGTAGGAAAGAGGCATTATGTTTTAACAATGTTTTGCTTACGAGTTATTGATCCGTGAAGCTCAAATCTGTGAATATATTTCCAACTTTACCTCAGTGTTTAGTAAGTCATTTCATTTGCTTGTAGGTAATTAAAGCTATTGGGTACAACGGTGCTCTTGAGCAAGTGTCTATCTGGCTTATTTGGCGGTGGTTTTACATAATCCTCTTCAGAAAAATGTTCACTGCAAACGTGGAGTTGTCTCAGTGTTGCGGGTGGAGTGCCCCCCCTTTTTCTCCCCAGTTGTACTTGGCCTATCACTCCACTCTTCTGAGCCGTCTGGGTCGTTGCTCCACCCCCTCTGCCGATCGGGACTACCACATGCCTCCTTCCATACATGTGGAGTCGCCAGCTGCTTCTTTTCACCTGACAGTGAGGAGTTTCACCAGGAGGACGTAGCGTGTGGGAGGATCACACTAGTGCAGCGACCAGGACACAGACACACATCAGGCTTCCCAACCACAGACACGGCCAACTGTGTCTGTAGGGATGCCTGACCAAGCCGGAGGTAACAAGGGGATTCAAACCGCCAATCCTCATGTTGGTAGGCAACGGAATAGACCGCTACGCCACCCGAGGGTGTTGATGTCTATACTCAGTGCAACTATGTAATGAAAAGCACAAGCCCGTACAATCTTTGAAATCTTTAGAAAAGTTGAGTTTGATTTCAGTCCGACCTCATAGCAGCATTTTCTGACCCAAACAGCTGATCTGCGGGCGGCATAATACAGTGTGCAGCATAGCTGTGCTTATGCGTAGGAACACTGAAGTTTTATGGTTGAGAAAATGTAGTGCCAAAAAAAAAGGGATGTCTGACAGCAAGGTAAAGCGCTGGAAATATTTTAAATATTGCATACACTTAAACTGACATGGTGTTATTCAGGTGGGCCTTCTTTTAGGGGGCTAAAATACATTTTGTTTCTGGCCCCTTCCACAGCAGCACATTGCTTACTACCTCTACTATACTCCTGCCTGCTTCTCCAAACTGCAGGCGCGCCGATCGCCATCTGCTGTAGGTAATGTAGTGACTATGGATAAGTACCTCATACAACCCCACTTCAACAAATCTGAAGTACCTTTTCACAGCAGCTGTCGGATGGTGATATGGGTCAGGCTGTTTCAGGCCAGCGCAGATCTCTAACATAAATTAAATTCTCTAACATAAATTAACCAGTTGGAGTGTTGTCAGCTAATAGCAACGTTAACTTGTGCTTTGTAGCTACTTGCTGAAGGGCAAGCCAGAAGAGGCGTGTGTGTGTGTGTGTGTGTGTGTGTGTGTGTGTGTGTGTGTGTGTGTGTGTGTGTGTGTGTGTGTGTGTGTGTGTGTGTGTGTATGTGTGTGTCTCAATAGCCCCACCCAAGTAAATGGCTACCAGCTGCCACTAGATTTAATCATACACCAGTGAGAAATTTACATTTTGCATTTATTCAACATTAAAATCATCCTAATTATCGATAAGTGAAATCATAGTGATAAATGAGTTAAATCTGATGAGATAGAGACATGAGTAAATTACTTTATTTATTTATTTATTTTTAATTTACTTTTCGTGGCCAGGGGTGTTTTGTAAGTAGTAATTATTTCAAGAAAGGCCCAACAGATTTGAAGACATATCAAAAAGAAAACTTAAATCTAAATAAACTTATGCTTAACATTATTATTATTGGGGTTCGCGGTGGTGTAGCGGTCTAAACATCAGCTTTGTATCAATGCAGTTGCCCACTGGGGACTGGGGTTTGCGCCCCGGTCTCGTCAGATCCGACTATCGCCGGACTTGATGAAGCAGTAATAATTGGTAATGCTGTCTTCGGGAGGGGGCAGTCGGCTTGTGTTCGTCACATGAATGCATCTCTGTGTGTCGGAAAAAGCAGTGGTTCGGTCTGGATTCGCCTTGTCACGAAAGTGGCGAGCCGTCTCCTTCGAGACTGCCGGCTGGAGAGATGCAGTTGGCGAACGCATGCAGTACTAGGGTGGGAGTTTGAACTAAAATAGGGATCGATAGGCCACTAAATTGGGAGAAAAAGGGAAAAATCTGAAATAAAAATTAAAAAAAATATATACAATAATAATAATAAAAGTTCATAAACTTGAGAGGTGGGCTTAATCAAGCCATTATTAAAAGAGACATGCAGTGGAAAATATATTAAAGGGAAAATAATCCAAAGTGAAAAATGCATGATGCAAGGCACAACTTGGCACAGTTCACTGAACTGAAGGCTGATCTGCTCAGGTGATGAGTGATTGGCCAAAACATGGCAGACAAGCTGTTATAGGCTGCAGGGCATGGAGTGGAAGTGCTAAGAGGTTAGAGCACAGTGGGTAATCCTTTAGGTGAAAAATCCTTCCCTCTGACTGTTGTGTGTGTGTGTGTGTGTGTGTGTGTGTGTGTGTGTGTGTGTGTGTGTGTGTGTGTGTGTGTGTGTGTGTGTGTGTGTGTGTGTGCGGGCGTAGGTGCATGCCAGATAAACAGTAGGGGTTGGGGTATAGGAACATAATCCTGTTCTGTGCTACTATTAACAGTTGTGTGTATGTTTTGGTGTGTGTGTGTCTGCGTGTGTGTGTGTGAGTGTGTGTGTGTGCGTGCATGTTTTTATTAGCGTGACTAGGTGTGTAATCCTCTCCTCTTTGAGTATTGGCTACCAGATTAGAGCTGTCTTGCTTCTCTGAATTCAGTCATGTTCTGGAATGTTCAACAGGCCCTCCAAGGTTGTGAGAATAGGTTAGTAAAAATCAATTCCGTTTGAGGGCACTTTTAATGTCTAAGGTTGCACAGCAGTACATTTTTCAGTATATTGTTCTGTAAATTATTTAGCAAATTTAGAGTCCCAACCTACATGTTTAGAATAAATAAAAACACCCGTGTGTGTTCTCCCACTTGGCATCGCATCTCTCAAACATCACACACGTGCACACATACTGGGTGTGTGTGTGCATGTGTACAGCCAGAATTAAACACTCACTTTGGTATTACAATACTTACTTACTTACTTACAAAGAGCTTCAGGTGACAAGTGTCCATACATGTCAACAATTTGTCGTCAATTCACTTTTACCCTTAAAATCTCTATTGGACTGTGGGCGTCTGGGTAGCGTAGCTGTCTATTCCGTTGCCTACTAAAACGGGGATCGCCGGATCAAATCCCTGTTTTACCTCCAGCTTGGTCATGCGTCCCTACAGACACAATTGGCCGTGTCTGCGGGTGGGAAGCCCGATGTGGGTGTGTGTCCTGGTTGCTGCACTAGCGCCTCCTCTGGTCGGTCGGGGCGCCTGTTTGGGGGGGGGGGATAGTGTGATCCTCCCACGCGCTACGTTCCCCTGGTGAAACTCCTCACTGTCAGGTGAAAAGAAGTGGCTGGCGACTCCACATGTATCGGAGGAGGCATGTGGTAGTCTGCAGCCCTCCCCGGATCGGTGGGCCGGTGGGTGGGTGGGGGCAGAGACCGGAATGGCTCGGAAGAGTGAGGTAATTGGTCGGATACAACTGTGGAGAAGAAGGGAGAAACACCCCCCCCCCCCCAAAAAAAAAATCTCTATTGGACCTCTGCATTTGAACCTCATCTATGATCAAGCCCTTACCCATGACTTTTTGGCCCTTAAAATTCAAACTTACTCTGTACTGTTATTATTACCTACTCAATAACCATTACCCTTTACCCTTTTTACCTGCCCCCGTGACTTTAGTCACTTCAATCAACCATCACAGTGAATTTACAGGGATTTGCTTTAATATCTGTGTTAGTAAATCCTACGAGCAACTCTGAAAGCTTTGCAGCACATCACAACAAACTGCAGTGGCATCAGGACCTCACATACAATACACAGCACCAGTGCAAAACGACATATTAGGCAGTTCACTAAACAATCTAAATCCCATATGTACATTCAACATGTAAAATTATGTGACTGGGTACATTCATACAGTAGGATGTGCATATTAACTCATGTTTATAGACTTCAACTGACATCTTTTCTCAGCTTATTGGTTTTGAAAGTTGGACCCCATGAGCTTGTTAAAACAGTACACACACACACACACACGAGCAAGCTCAGGAACAGACATACAGAACACAAATATGCAAAACCTGTATACAGGTTAGACCCACACAGAACCCATTACGCCACACACAGAGATGTACACAAACCACAGACAGACAAATTGTGGGAGTAAATCAGCAGCTTAATGGTCTTTTCAGATGGTAAGTGAAACTCCGCCTGTGTAACCGCTTGGATCCGCGGGGTCTCAATTCGCCCCTCATGTGAACAGACAGGCAGACAATCGCTCCGTGGGTAAACGCCAGGCGCTCTACGCATAGTAACCATGGAAACGGCTTCTGTGCACTACTGTCTCACTGCCAGTAGAACTGTATTTTTTTACAGGCTACAGCAACATATTAAAATATATCTTCTAGAAATGGGCGGCACGGTGGCGCAGTGGGTAGCGTGGTCGCCTCACAGCAAGAAGGTCCTGGGTTTGAGCCCCAGGGTAATCCAACCTTGAGGGTCATCCCGGATCGTCCTCTGTGTGGAGTTTGCATGTTCTCTGCATGGGTTCCCTCCGGGTGCTCCGGTCTCCTCCAACAGTCCAAAAGCATGTAGGTCAGGTGAATTGGCCGAACTAAATTGTCCCTAGGTGTGAATGTGTCGGCCGTGTGATGGACTGGCGGCCTGTCCAGGGTGTCTCCCAGCCTGCTGCCCAATGACAGCTGGGATAGGCTCAAGCATCCCCGCGACTCTTGAGTAAGGATAAGCAGTTTGGATAATGGACAGATGGATGGGTCTTCTAGAAATATTGAAAGAAAGTCTATAACTAAATAATACATCTACTAACTTTCAAATGTCAGCTAGTTCACTCGTGAGTTTAGCCGAGTTCAGCTGAGATACATAACTGTTTAGAAAACAGTTATGTATCTCAACTGTCGAAAAAAAGTTCAAGAAAATTCAACTCAATTTGACCTCGACAGTTTCACAGGCTCGCGCCCGCTTGTCAGCGCCCCGCCTGACAGATTGCCCGCTCACCTCCTATTCAAAATGAATTATTAAGCCGCATCATTGCTCCCCGTCTGAAAAGACCATTAGGATTTGGAAGTTACACTAAATATCGGCTGTTATCGACAGAGATGAAAATAATTCGGAAAAAAAATAAAGGCAAGAGTGTAAAGGAAAAGAGAAAAAAGGACAAACGATGGGAGAAATGAAGAAAATGAAAGGAAAGTCGAGTGAAGGTGCAGGTAATTTATGGATGAGTTTGGCTCTCAGCCTTTACTGTCAATGTCTTGTGTCTGCCTCTGTTGCTATCTCGCTCTGTCTATCCACTCATCCGTCTGTCCGCACTCCCTAAACCTGGTACTTCCATGTGGCTTGGTCTGTTTACCTGAGATTTTCTATCTTTCTATCTTGGTCTGTGTTTCTATAAATCTGTGTGTGTGTGTCTATAACTCTATGTGTAACTGAAGCAATTATTACTGATATATACCCATCCTTTATTCCCCTTTTTGTTTTGTGTTTTCTATCACCAGTCTTTTTTTCTACTTCTTCTTGAGAGCGGTTGGTGTGACAGCACCCTCAAAGTGCTGACTTCATGTTCATCACACCATTTTTATTTTCTTAAGAATCTGGATGCCAGGAGGCTTGTTTGTGTGTCTGACTGAGGTGAGTGAGTGAGAGAATGAGAGAGAGAGAGAGAGAGAGAGAGAGAGAGAGAGACAGAGAGAGAGAGAGACAGAGAGAGAGAGAGAGAGAGAGAGAGAGAGAGAGAGAGAGAGAGAGAGAGAGAGAGAGAGCGAGAGAGAGAAATCTTTGAATCGGCTATACTAAATTGTCCCTAGGTATGAATGTGTGTGTGTGTGGGCCCCGTGATGGCCTGGCAGCCTGTCCAGGGTGTCTCCCAGCCTGCTGCCCATCCCCCCGACCCTGAGAGCAGGATAAGAGGTTCAGGCAATGGAAGGATGGATGAGTAGATGACACACACACACACACACACACACACACACACACACGTCCAGCCTGACACTACAGAAGTGATGCCACACTCAGGTGGAATACTCTTTACATTTGTTCTGAATTTAATCAGCACTATGTTGCTGTGTGTGTGTGTGTGTGTGTGTGTGTGTGTGTGTGTGCGTGCTTTATTTGTGGACCCCTTCCATGGCGCAGTAGTTAAGGCTTAAATATTTCGATGGTACTTCAGTCTAACGTGTTATTGTTAAAGTGCAAACAGCACATAAAGTAAGAGGCTAATAAAACAAAATGGGCCCTATGCCTCAGTTATGTGTTGCACCAATATTAACTCAAGTTGAGGCACAGAGGAAATATCTGAAAACCTCATGCAATTAAAAAAAAAACAAGGAGGAAGAAATAGCTAAATGAATACAGCTTGTGTTAAAGGTAGTCCCTGGCTACATTTATCGTCATTAAGAGAATCCAGTTTTCAAAAGTTTTCAAGTGATGCAAGGGGAAAGCATAAGGGTTGGCTCCACTTAAATATACTATTCTTAAAAATATTCCTCTTCAAATTGCCCTTACCAATGTTTTTGCTCTAACCTTTCTTTTTTCCTTTTTTTTTCCATGTTTTGCACAGTGAATTTAGGTGACGTGAGCCCCTTATATTGAAAATAATGAGTGAACAGAGAGTTCACTTTTGGCCTCCTACTAAGTGCCAAACTTCGCTTTATTTAGTAAACGTTCACCTTGTACATGAGTAACCTCACTAAAATAAATGTCAGTGTTGAATTTTTGGTCTTTTGTTTTTACATTGATACAAGGCTGCTGGACTCAGAGGGAAAAGTTATTCAGACAAAACACTTATCCAGCACAAACTATAAACTTGTAATACTGGAGCAGGAACTAGTAGTGCCTTGCTCAGAGGTATATTAGCTATTCCAGATTTGAATCAGAAACCTAAACTGTGTTTCAGAGCTATATACCTGACTTTAACATAGAACAGAATAGCACAGAATACTCTTTATTGGTCATTTTGTACATACATACAAAGGAAATTTACTCTCTGCATTTAACCCATCCTAGCTGTGTAGCTAGGAGCAATGGGCAGCTGCAGCACCTGGGGACAAACGCCAGTTATTTCTCCCTATGCCTTGCTCATGGGCACAGGCAGGAGTATTAACCCTAACATGCATGTATTTTTTGATGGTGGGAGGAAACCGGAGCACCCAGAGGAAACCCATGCAGACACGGGGAGAACATGTAACCTCCACACAGAAAGGACCTGGGACAGCCTGGGGTTCGAACCTAGGCCCTGTGAGGACCAGCTGTGAGGCAACAGCGCTAACCACTGGGCATGGTGGCTCAGTGGTTAGCGCTGGTTGATCTCATATTTATAGGATCAACATTGCAATCCGTGTTCCTAAACAAATGTATTGGCTTCACTCATTTCGGATATTCTTTGTTCAGGTAAGCATGTTTGATTTGACCTTTGACCTGTGGTCTACAGAATAAAGCAGGAGTCACACTCATCTTTGGAACCAAATCATTGGCCAAATTATCAACGGATTACTTAACAGTCAATCTAATATGAGGGGCACAAGATCATCTGTAAAATATGACAATAAGTGTTTATCAAATTCTTTTCTCAACCTTTTCAAGTCAGGACCGCCCAGAATAATCAGGTTGGTGTTCGCGACCCCCCCCCCCCCCCCATAGCACTGGGATATTTAACTCACAACACCCCGATGCAAACATATTGATTGCTCATAAACTGTCTGTGGCAGACTGTTCAGGGATTACTGTAACAGAACACATGAAAGCTACCACACACACAGGAAGACCATTGCTTTGCCCACAGACAGGACAACTAATTCAATTTTGCCTTTAATTAGTGTTTTTAGATTTATTGAAATAACGGATTCTCATGTGCATGTACACTTTGACTCTCAAAAACACACTCAATAAAATCTATCATAAGGTAAATTATATCACTGGTACAGGCATTGTAATGTAAAAACCATTACCCAATCTAAAATATGTTATTTTACATCCAGGTGGCATGGCAGTCTAGTCCGTTGCCTACCAACACGGGGATCGCCGGTTCGAATCCCCATGTTACCTCTGGTTTGGTCGGGCGTCCCTACAGACACAGTTGGCCGTGTCTGTGGTTGGGAAGCCGGATGGTTGTCTGTGTCCTGGTCGCTGCACTAGCACCTCCTCTGGTCGGTCGGGTCGCCTCTTTGGCGGGGGGGTGGACTGGGGGGAATAGCGTGATCCTCCCACGTGCTACGTCCCCCTGGGGAAACTCCTCACTGTCAGGTGAAAAGAAGCGGCTGGCGACGCCACATGTATCGGAGGAGAAATGTGGTAGTCTGCAGCCTTCCCCAGATCAGCAGAGGGGGTGGAGCAGTGACCGGGACGGCTCGGAAGAGTGGGGTAATTGGCCGAATACAATGGGGGAGAAAAAAGGTAGAAAATTCCACACAAAAAAAAAAGTGGTATTTTATTTTTTCCCATGCCACCACGGAACTGCCGCATCGCAAATTGTGGTCCCTCCCTCATGGACAATCTGAGTAGTAGGGATGTTTAGTAGGGAGGTTTAGTAGGGCATGTGAGCTGTTATTGCTGATGTATGTCTGCAGGTACATCATATGACAATAAAGTGAATGTGCTTTTAAAGGTGACAATGATTTATGTTCAATTTCTGTAACTTTCAATGCCTGCATTGTTTTTTCATGGTGATCCAGAAATGAAGCATGATTATTATCAACTAAATGTACAGATGTTTAGTACTGTACTGTCTCTAATGTTGCTCTCTCAAAGAAGTCCAAGTATAGTGAGGGCCAGCGCAGAGTGCACCACCTTTATACTGTCATTGCACAGCAATTAAAGAGACATTACACCTATTTTTTTTGCATCAGGTTCCCGTGGGGCTGGATGGTTTCATGCTTGTTTTCTCCACAACCATCTGGCGTCCTATCGAGCTAGTCTGCAGTGTTTAAACAGTTATGATATGACTGATAAAGTGCTGATTTAATAGATAATATGAATTCTTACATTTTAATCTAATCTCGAGACCAGTAAATCTAAGTACTGCTGTATACCCTTGAAAATGTACACCCTTTCAACAAAAACGACCATATGCTATTTAACAGAAATAAAACAATGAGTCAAAGACTTCATAGATCTTTTGATGGGTTGTTCTAATCAATGTTAGCGTCAGCCGGGGGCACGTCTATTTCCCTCAGCCCTATAGTCCCTCAACCATATTACACTGAACCTAACCTTAACCTGACTTAACATCAACCTCTACCTATCCCTATCCTTAACCCAATGCTTACCTTAACCGACAGCTAAGGGCTAAGGGAATATAGGGCTGACCCCCATCAGCCAGCCCCCATTTATGATTAGCAGGGGTCCGAGGTGTCTGGCAGTGTTAGCATATTGGAAACCAATGACCTTATGAACACTAGGTGTGTCTGACTGCTCTGTTCTAATCAATGGAAGAATTACCTTGCTCATCTGTTATGCTAGCAGGGTTGCATAGGCTAATGGCTCCATGACTAGCAGGGGAGCTACCTGGCTAACAAAGAGGACCAATACTGCATGACGGACCCATAATTAGAGAATGGATTACCAAGTGTTTGCATGTGTGTAAAGTATTTAGCATGTGAGTTCACTTGCTTCAGTAATTGTTACAAATGCAAATAAAATAAACTGTGAAATACAGTCATGTCATCATTAAGTCACTTTATGATGTTGCTTTTCCTTAATTTTGTCAGTAAACTTGTCTGTTCAGAAATCAAACACACGTGTGCGCACGTGCACACACACACACACACACACACACACACACACACGCACACACACACGCTAAATGCCCTAATCTCTCTCCAAGCCAGATATCAATAAAAGGCCTTGTAACTACACATTGGCGCACAAGGACACGCTCACAGGCATACATGTGCACACACACATACACACACACACACACACACACACACACACACACACACACACACACACACACACACACACACACACACACACACACACACTGATGCAGTGAATATTTTGAGCAAGTCAAATGCAAGATTCCTAAATTACTCACAGACACAGACTCTTACACACATATACATGCTCACATAGACCAACAGGAGTACTGTTATGACTCTCACAGGAGAAATAATAAGGTTTCTGAGAGAGGGAATAATAACGAGAAAGAGGGGATATACTTCTTTTTTTCTCTTTGTTTCTTTTCTCTGCAGTTCTTTGCTTTGTTGCTGCAAAGCCCTTTGTAACAATATTGCTTTGTTAAGCGCTACCTCACTTGATTCAGGAAAAGCCATAACATAATAGTTTTAACCCGGATCCCCTAAGTCCATCTGCTTAAGTCCTGAGTGACACCAAACCCCTGCTGCCAAAGCTATATAGATCAGATTAAGAGCAAATTTAATTGTACCATGCCAATTTAAAGAGATCTTGTTTAAAATCCTGCATCAAACCTCCTTTATTCAGTTTTTACCCTTCATCCCTATCAGGTGAAGTGACTTTTTTTTCTTCTCTCTTGCCTTGAAATTTATAAAAGAATATTGCAACTAAAAAACGGTTACTTATCTGCGAAAGCATGTGTTTAAATGGACAAACTTCCAGCCACGTTCAGGATTTCATCCACATTGTGGAGTTGTGGATACATTTCATTTAACCACACATGTACTTATATCAAGTGCCAATTAAAGTGCCGCATGCCAGTTTAAGAAGATCACACATTCAAAATCCCGTATCAAATGTTGGTCTAATCGGATGTGCTCACTGTGTTTCCTGATCTCCAAATGACGGACAGAACAGTGTCTGAGGTACTTATCTACTTAGGCGCCACAGACTGGATATGTCCGTAGGAAGATGCATTTTGTGGAGCATTTCTTAAGCTTTGTCGGAGACAAGTGATCCTTATTAAAACTTGTACAACCGAGTTTGACTCAAAAATGGCATCTGTCGGTGTTAAAATGTAACACACGTTTGTTTAAAATGAACACTAGCAAAAAATTAACAAAAACAACAAATGACTGAACTTGTCAAATATACCCTTTACTAACAAAATAACATACTTTCATTTAATGACATGATTTAATAAGCTTCATTAAGTGAAATTTTCTTATGTGTAAAATCTTATCAGTTGTATGTGTTACATTATACTATTACATATTGCAGTATTCACTTTCTAGCTGGGCAAGCGTCCAACCTCCTCACATCTCCTTTCCTTTCTGTTATCCACCCCCCCTCATCCCTGCTCCTCCCTTCCACCCTTTTTCCCTCCGAACCCTCAGTCTCCACTTCCGCCTCTTCCCATTATCCCAGGTGTATATTATGAATGCAAGCAACTGGCGGTAGAAAATAATAATAATTGAAAAAAAAAAGAGTAAGAACAGAGGAGACGAGAAACGACAAGTGGGCCTCGGGTTCCCTTTAGATGTTGCAGATGATGCCTTTAATCCCGTCAATAGCTGCAATTATAGTAATTATCCCTAATGGCACCGCATTGTATTGAGCCTCTGATATGGTTAACAAATGATGCCACGTCGTCCCACCTCCACTGGGCAGAAGGGGGAAGAGAGCTTACATTCATGTTAATGAAAGCTTTTTAAAACAGAACCCACAACCTTTTTCTCAGATAACATAGATCTGAATCAGAGTCTGTTTTCAGCAGGTTTATTCATACTGAGATGTTGACACGGTGTGGTGCTCTCATGAAACACTCATTTGTAGAGGAGAATATCAAAGTTACAAAGATATTTAGATAATACCAGGTCTATTCTGCAGAAAACAAGTGTTTGCAATTAATATGAAAATAATGGGTCTCTGGATCACTGACAAATATGCCTACTGCACTCGTAAAACCATTATTATTGCTCTCTATAAGGAGTAATTTTAGTAAGAGTTGGGGAATATGTTAGAAATGGGATACATACATATTGTGAACTACACCACGATATAGGCAGTGTCAGTTCAGAAACTATAGTATAGTATGAGAAAGAGGAATACAAATTCTGGATTAGGGGCCAAAAGTTGTCAAATGAAGACAATATTTGGTTCAAAGTGATAAGAATTCAAAATATGGTAGAGAAATTGATTCTGAAAAACATAGTTTTGGACCAGCATCTACGCGCGCGCACGCACGCACGCACGCACGCACGCACACACACACACACACACACACACACACACACACCACCAACATCACCACCACCACCATGTGCAAGTGCTCAAGCCAGGACTCTCCCTCACTCGCTCACTAACTTCCAATATCTGAAAAACACACACAAACCCATACACACTGAAGTATCTGAGGTAGCTTCAAGACCCAGTACGAAGGCAGACAGGAAATAAGAGTACGGATCAATAATTCATTCAACATATGGCGGATCTAAAAATCGAGCTGCGTGTTTACTGCTTAATACAGATTACAGTCATGCACATAGTAAGACACACACATGCACAAACACAAACACACAAAGCATGCCCATACACTTAAGAAGGCTTTCATAAACGCACATAAGCATGCAAACACAGAAACACTCACAAACAAACAGAGACATCTCTTGCTGTATTTCTCTTCTCCAACGTTCTCTTCCTGCATTTCAACAGTACTTTGTCTCGGTCTTCCCTTGTCTCTGTTTTGGTTTGTTGGGTTTCTAATCTGCTCTTTCGCTCTCCTTTATTGCTTCTTTTCTGGTTCTGTTTCTCCCTCTAATTTTATATCTCTATATCTATTTTTGACTAGTACAGCCTCGCTTTCTTTCTCTCCCCCCACTATCTCCTGCCCGCCTTCGTTTTCCCTGAATTGTCTATTTCTGCCCTTCTCTTTCCCCTCCTGTCCATCTCTGGAGACAGAGACGGACAGAGAGGACACAGCACAGGAGGTGCTGGAGACTCCTGACATTGAGCTGCCTGAGCAAGATAGTGACAAACACCATTTAAGGTAATCGTTTTTTACTTATTTACAACCAAACTGGTAATTTTGGTGTACTTTGAAGCTTATTTTCCCCATGAAATGTGAGCTCTTTCTTTTCACACCGAACCCTAACCCAAGCAATTTAGGCCCCATACCTGTAGTAACACCCTGGATGGTCAGCAGGATTGCAATGTGTCAACGTGATTTATTTCATCACTGTTATTTTGTTTGTTTGTTTAGTCATGTTTACATATTGCCATCCTGCTAACAAGCCAGGGCATTTACACAGGTATGGGGCCTGAATAGCTTGGGTTAGGGTTAGGTTTGAAAAGGCAGACTTACTGAAGCTGAAACTTAAACTATACTGCATTCGGGTGGTTTATTTGAAAAAAAAAATCATACAAATGTTGTTTGATTTAGGATATTTAAGCAAGCATTGTAGAAATGTATTTTGGGGTTGTGTTCAATGTCGGAAACACTATTCCAAAAAATTCCTTCTTTTTTTTCCCTCCCCAATTGTATCCAGCCAATTACTGCACTCTTCTGAGCCATCCCGGTCACTGCTCCACCCCCTCTGCCGAGCCGGGGAGGGCTGCCGACTACCACATGCCTCCTCCGATACATGTGGAGTCGCCAGTCGCTTCTTTTCACCTGACAGTGAGGAGTTTTGCCAGGGGGGCATAGCGCGTGGGAGGATCACGCTATTCCCCCCAGTCTCCCCCCCCCGAACAGGTACCCCGACCGACCAGAGGAGGCGCTAGTGCAGCGACCAGGACACATACCCACATCCGGCTTCCCACCCGTAGACACGACCAATTGTGTCTGTAGGGACGCCTGACCAAGCTGAAGGTAACACGGGGATTTGAACCGGGACCCCCGTGTTGGTGGACAATGGAATAGACCGCCACGCTACCCGGACGCCCATTCCAACAATTTTCTGGTGAGACCTGAAATTATCTTCGTAATAACTAACAAACTTAAGATCATATAATTCATTGAATGACGACAATGAAAATAAAATGCAGATTTCTCGCAAGAAACATCATCAAAATGCATTTTAATGACGAAACTATCTTAAAATATTGCATTTTCCACTGAGAATAAAAGGCATGTCAGGCATTTTATTTTTATTTTTGCAGAAAGAAACTTGACAGTCATGTGACATGCACGCCGGCTCCACCAACGTTGGCTATAAGTTGAAATGTTGATATAAAATGTATATTTGGTTCAGAAATGTTGCGATTTTAAGGTATCTGTGGTTTGTAGATACGTAAAATGCCAACATTTTATTCTGGTGACTGGGCTGCCCCACCTTCTGAAGTTTTTCAGTCCAGCATGGAAAAAGTCTGAGAAATGTTCCCATTTAAAATGCACGAGATCAAATTTCACTGTGTGGCAAAAAAAAAGTCAGACAATAGTGGTCCAGGACATGATTCAATATGAATGAACTTATGTATGAAATTACAAGATGACCCCAGCCTTAACAATAGAACCATTAACACTGACCAAGTGTGTCTGCTCCTGTAACTATGTCTTCAGTCCACGTACTTCACATACAGGGGGCAGTACTATAGGCAGAGGCATGGGTGTGCTATGGGTTCCCCAGTTTCACCTTTAGTGCCAACTTCTATGTGGAGATAGTGGAAAAGAGGGCTCTGATGTCCTATCCAGGGACATCACCTAGCCATTGGTTCAGATTTGTGGATGACACCTGGGTTCACGTTAAATCTCTAGACCTACCACATTTCACCGACCACATCAACTCTGTGGACAGCCACATCAAGTTCACCAGGGAGGATGTGAAAAACGACAGGTTAGCCTCCTTAGACTGTGAAATTGCAATTGGTGATGGGGACAGTTGATTGTTAATGTTTACTCCAATCCAACCATACTGATCAGTACTTGTTTGACTCTCATCATCCACTGGAGCACAAACTAGGAGTCATCAGGACGCTGGACCACTGAGCTGACAATGTCCCCACTGACACAGCAGACGGGGTAGGGAAGAAATCCCACATTAAACAGGCCCTGGTTAAGTGTGGTTATCCTAACTGGGTATTTGCCAAAGTCAGGAAGACACCAAAACATTACATTAACCAATCAAAGAGAGGAAAAGGACAACAGCTGTCTGAGCATAAACCAGTGGTGATTCCATATGTGGTGGGAGTGTCGGAAAAGCTGAGACACGTATTTTCCAACATTGCGTCTCAGTTGCTTTCAAACCCCAAAACACGTTGCGCCAGAAGTTGGTCCACTCCAAGGATGGAGTCCCCCAGCACAAACAGCCCAATATAGTATATGCTGTTAAGTGTCAGGAGGATTGCCGCGACTTGTACATTGGGGAAACCAAACAGACGCTGGCCAAAAGGATGGCACAACACAGAAGAGCTAACATATCAGGCCAGGACTCCGCAGTCTACACCCATCTACAGGCAAGTGGCCACTTCTTCAAGGATGAGGATGTGCACATCCTTGATAGAGAGGAATGCGGGTTTGAACGGGGAGTCAAAAAGGCCATCTATATAAAGAGGGAACGACCATCCCTGAACCGGGGGGGGGGGGTGTACATGTGTCACCGTCTTACACCGTCTTACACCGTCTTGTGATTCCAACTATTCCCCAATCCTCTGAACAGTACACATGGCCATTGTAACTTTAGTTAATGGTCTGGGCAACTTGCATATGAAACCGATTGTTGCTTTGGTGGTTATGCCAATGTATTGTTTATAAGGGTGGGGATACCTGCAGTCAGCTGAGACTGAAAAGAGTAATTAGAGGAGTGATGAAACGTTTCTCTCAATAAACATTGAGTCCAGATGAACTGATTCAACTTATGCGAATTCCTTACCTGCATTATTGAGCACGCATAAGACAGACGATTCAATAGATTAATTTTCGCGACTATGAGTATGAAACAGCGTGATCTTGGGTGGCCATTTGTTACCTTAAAGGTCCTGAAGAACGTCCTCTTTCATCAATATGTTGAAATGCATTGCGTGCATGTGATGGAACATGATTTGATATGTTAACATGTTATCTTGTGAGGCCAGACTTAAGGCCTTTACACACCAGAGATGTGACAAATAAACGACCTGAAAATGTGAATTACTCACCTGCGAATATTTTGCATCAAAACTATTCATAATGGCAATGATAAAAAAAATTGAAAATTTGCATGATGCAAGGGCGACTCAACCCAGCAGGTTCCAGTACGCCCGCCAGGCGCACTTCCTTCATTTCGGTTCAACACAACCACCTCTGGGTTAGCAAGGGTTGCCTTGCTATCAACTCTACTACAGCCAAAAGTAAACTATACAAGCTAATCACTATCCTGATAGCCTACTTGTTCGGCGATGCTCCTCCACATGTTATCCTTGAGTTCTATTACTATTACTACTCCTACTTTCAGCTGCTCCCAGGTGATCATCCATTTCCATCTCTTCCTGTCCTCTACATCTCCCTCTGTCACGCCAGCCACCTGCATGTCTTCTCTCACCACAACTAAACCTCCTCTTTGGCCTTCCTATTTTCCTCTTCCCTGGCAGCTCCATATTCAGCATCCTTTTCCCACATGTTGTCCTTGAGTTCATTTTCTTTATAATGTTGTCATACAATACAGAGTAATGAGAAACACAAACAATCAACAGGTCTGCCATTGTCATCAGGAGTTGTGACATGACATCCATTCCGCACAGCGTAATTGGTTGATGCCTGTACTCACGGTGTGAAAGCTCAGAAAAATCAACCTTGTTCCAGAAAAAAAAACAAGTGGCTTTTCACCACATAATAGTCACATTTTGTGTGAAAGTACTTATGACAAAAACAAGTTTGAAAAAATATATTGACATGCGAAATAATTGCACAAAAAAACAAACACCCCCATTGTGTAAAGGCCTTTACAATGCCACGAAAAAGTATTTGCCCTTCCCTGATTTACTCTATTTTTGCAAATTTGGCACAATGAATGGTTTCAGATCTTCACACAAAATGTAATAGGACAAGGAGAACCTGAGTAAGCACGAAATTGTTTTTAACACTAGAACGACCAAGATTTCACTCCTACCTAAAATGACCATGGGCGGTCAAAATTACCGCCGGATTTTAAACTCTATATTCTGTCAAGATAAATACCCAGTTGAGATATTAATGCATTGTATATGTTAGGGTGTCTGTTAGGAAATGACTGAAACCAAAATTAAAAATTTTACAACTATAATACCATTTTTAAACAATTTCAACTTCAGAGCGGCATGGTCAAAATTAAATAGCAAAATTGAAAAAGTGAAAATAGTACCTGAAAAACAAAATGGAAAACACATACAAACGTAACAAGGCCTATAAAACATGAAATGTAAAAAAAAAAAGAACTGAAAATAGCCACTGAAACAGTCCCAAACAACGACCGGAACTTAACAACTACTATAACGACCATGGGCGGTCATTTGGTTTTTAAACTCTATAGTCTGTCAAAATAAATACCCAATTGAGATATTAATGCATTACATATGTTAATATGTCTGTTAAGAAATTACTGATACCAAAATTAACATTTTAACAACTTAAATACTATTTTTCAAACAACTTAAAAATCACCGCTGTCCAACACCTGTAAATACTGCAACACCTCGGTGGTAGTCATGGTGTGTCTGTAACGGCATCTGTAACCAGACATGTTGGCAATAATCAAAAATCAAATTTAGACTATTACTCTGCACTGGAGAATGCTAGTTTGTTTCTAGGACAGAGCAATAAACTTCGCGAAGGAAATTATGTGACCAACACACATCATAAATAGTGATCTGAAGCGCATGATCATGTGCAAATTACGTGCGGTCATTTTGACCGGTCATGGTCGTTTTAGGTAGATCTTATCATAACTTTTTTTTTCTTGTGCAATTGATCTAAAACTCATTTTAATGCAAATACATGCAGTTTTAGGAGCATTCAGGGAGCAGCAGGTCTGTATCTTTTTTTTTTCTTTTTTTCACACACTTATTAAACTTTGAAAATCCAAAACGGTCAAAATGACCAGCTTGGTCACTGTAAAGAAATCACCAAGACTGCCTTTTTTCATTTACGTAACATATCTAAAATTCGGTCTTTTCTCTCCATGGCTGACGCAGAGATTCTAATACATGCATTTGTTTCATCCAGACTTGATTACTGTAATGTTCTGTTCTCAGGTCTGCCACATTCTAGTACTAAAAGTCTTCAGATGGTTCAGAATGCTGCTGCTGGAATCCTAACTAAAACTAGGAAATTTGACCATATTACACCAATTCTTGCCTCCCTTCATTGGCTTCCTATCCATGTTAGATCAGAATACAAGGTGCTTCTGCTGACTTATAAAATCCTAAATGGGCTTGCTCCATCCTACCTGTCTGATCTCCTTAAACCTTACATGCTATCTCGAGCACTTCATTCTCAAAATACAGGGCTCCTGTGTTTACCCAAAGTTAAAAAGAAGTCAGCTGGTGGCAGGGCCTTTTCCTATCGGGCTCCATTTTTGTGGAATAAACTGCCTGCTGCCATCAGACAACCGGAATCTGCTGAGTCCTTTAAATCCAAACTTAAAACTCATCTTTTTGCCTTAGTTTACAATTAGTTGCCTTTGAGTGCTTCACAACCTGTACTGGATGGCGGGTTGGTTTTCTGTCTCAATTAATTTACCAACCACTCTTCTGCCGACGAGATTATCGAGTTTAGATTATGACGAATTTATGACTTAATTGATTATGGCTAATGACTATTGCAAACTGTTCTCTTCTCTAACATGTCTTTGCTCTCTCTCTGAATGATGTCTTCTCCTTTCTCTTTTTCTGTGTTTGAATGGTGTCATGTGAGTCTCTCTTGCATGCATGTGCAGTCGGTTCTCCTCCCAGGTCTCCGTGGTGATGGTGGCCGCCATTTGGATGCTGCCTGCCCTTCCACTCCTCACCTAAGTTTTTCTTATTACATGATGATGCTGGTCGCGTACCTTGGGTCCTGGACTGCTCCGTTGGCACGTGGACACTGCTTGGCATCCTGTGCATCATGTTCTTCATAAATTGTATGTCCATTATAATTGTGTTATCCTCTTTCAATGTTGTATTATGTAAATTGAGTGAACACAACATCCATTGCACGCTGTCCGTCTTGGGAGAGAGATCCCTCCTCTGTTGCTCTCCCTGAGGTTTCTTCCTATTTTTTCTCCCTGTTAAAGGGGTTTTTTAGGGAGTTTTTCCTTATCCGATGAGAGGGTCTAAGGACAGGATGTTGTGTTGCTGTTAAGCCCACTGAGGCAAATTTGTAATTTGTGATATTGGGCTATACAAATAAAATTGATTTGATATGATCGTTTCATTTATTGAAGGAAAAAAATGACCTCACATCTATAACACCCATGTGGAAAAAGTAATTGTCCCCCTGGTTGTGCAACCTTTAGTAGCAACAATTGCAACGCTTCCTATAATTGGAGATCAGGCTTTTACATCATTGTGGGAGAATTCTGGCCCACTCTTCTTTGCAGAATTGTTGTAATTCAGCAACATTTGAGCGTTTTTGAGCATGAAGTGCTCATTTAAGGTCCTGCAATGGCATCTCGAAGGGGTTCATGTCAGGACAACTCAGCAACTTTTTTTCTAATCTCTTCTGGAATTTGTTTTGATGGTGGCATAGGGTGCTGCACGTTGACACCCAGTAGACCACTTCATATTGATGGTAGGGTTCTATATGAGTCATGTTTAGATCCAACTGGGCTGGCAGTAATCAAGCCTGTGTGTGTCTGCTGTAACTGAATCCAATTCTCAATTAAATTTAGTTAATTGGTTGATTGAGTAACTAAGGGGGCAATCACTTTTACATGAAAGGTCAGTTGGTGTTGGATAAACCTTTTTCCTTAAATAAATACAATGATAATTTAAAACTGAATTTTGTGTTTCCTCGAGTTCTATTCATCTTATTTTACATTTTGTATGACGATCTGAAACAATTAAGAGTGACAGCTATGCAAAAGTGCAGGAAATCAAGGAGGCAAATACTTTTTCTCAGCACTATATATGTGTATTCTCATATGTGGTGTAGCCACATTTAGCCCTATTTGCATTGTATGCATGTGACACAATGTTGTCCATCAACAGGAACTACATAAATAAGTTACACGCAAATGTTTTGTGAGACTGGATTGGAAAAGGAGCCCCTCAAAAGTCACCAACAGAGAGAAGAATGTTTCTCTCATTTACTGTCTCCATTCAGATTCTCAACACATCCTAGGATTTGACGCAAACATCTTTCTGTTGCTAAACCTGCAACCCTGACCATTAGGCAACCCACCTCGCTCATCAAGATGACCCAAACAGTTGCCCTGCATATCTGCAAGCCTTGAAGGGCACCAACTGACCTCATAGAGTGTGATGATCCCATTAGTCTCATTAGGAGCTTTCCACTGCATGAAAATCTTCTCTTCATAAGGGGTGTTCTGGAGGGACTCCATTGGCACTGAACCAGGTACTGCAGAGAGACAATGAGAAAGAAAGATATGAAGAGAGGGAGAGATTAAACACTTTGTGGAGAATACTATAAATAACAACCTGCAGCATTCCTTACTGCTTGATTCATTGTTGGGACAAGCATTGCTTTGCCAGAAAACACTGCTGAGTTGTAGTTAATGACCATACAGCTTGTTGAATTGAATTTGATTAAACATTTTCACATTCTGTTCTGCTTTTTAATTCCATTTTGCTTTTGCTCACATTGCTCCATGATAGTTTGTTCTGGGCCAGATGAGTGTTAGAAAACTTCAAAACTCAGAACTCCGCCATTAAAAAAAAAGTGACTGATTCTCTTTGAGATTGAGTGACAGCACATACTTAAAACTAGATTAATTCTTGGTGCTTGGTTAAAAGCATACTCTGTGAAATTGGTAGACAAATCACATCTTCTTTTTCTTTTTTTCCTTTTTATTAAATGTTTGTTCTGTGACCCACTATTCCTGTTGAAACCATTTAAAAGTCACCAAAGGGATTAAAAATATTCTGTCTGATATAATGTATTAATATTTAAAGCAAAATAATCCAACCCAAACGATAAATTCATTTGGAAAATGGCTTCAGCTAAATGCCAGAAAGTACAAAACGGAAACCTTCTGACAACTACAGTAGGCTTCCATTACTTTATAAAACATGCAAAACACCGTACTGTTTTCAGCGACAAATTGATCGTGTGAGTTTGATGCACCACAGCATTTCCTTAATAACATGCAAATAGTTTTCCAACATCCACATTTTCTAAAAAACATCGAGTGCAAGGAAAATCTCCAGTATGAGTAATTTGAAATCTCTTCCTACTTCTTAGAACAATGTAGAACAATGAAGTTGTCTATCTGTCTATCTATATCTGTCAGTCTATGTGGTATCTATGATGCCACACAAAACGTATTTCTTGTGCAGGTGGCTAGACAGCACTATTCATCAAAAACGTAACAGATTCAAATGTTTAAATGCCAGAGGGAGTTATCTCACACACACACACACACACACACACACACACACACACACACACACACACACACACACACACACACACACAGGCACACAGAGACTAAGGGAGAAGCCATATTTTGATTAGTAATTCCAAAGGTGTTGATTAAGTCCCCAGCTTGTGGAGCATATCAAATTACCCTAACAAAGAAACATAATTAGTTGCTGCCATTTCTATTCAACACCTTATCACTCACTCTGTGTGTGTGTGTGTGTCTGTGTGTGTGTGTGTGTGAGAGAGAGAGAGAGAGAGAGAGAGAGAGAGAGAGAGAGAGAGAGAGAGAGAGAGAGAGAGAGAGAGAGAGAGAGAGAGAGAGAGAGAGAGAGAGAGAGAGAGAGAGAGAGAGAGAGAGAGAGAGAGAGAGAGAGTGTCTGCATACAACTTCTATAATTTGTGATAATTTATAATGTGTGTTTTCCTATGTATTTTGAGGGCAGACAGACGAAAACAGTCCTCAGTGAAAAGATAATGGTGGCTGTAACACATTAATCATAACTTGATTAACTTTCAGCATGCCAAACATTGAATGGTGTTTCATTACGTCAACAGCTGTCTCTCCCTTCCTCTCTAGGTTTCTCCTTCTCTCCCTTATCCGTCCATATATGTTTTACCATCTGTCTCTCTCTTGTTTGTATGTGTGTCCCTGTATGTGTCAATTAAAAAAAGGACAGTTCACTAACATGTTACCATGTTTTATTGTTTTTTCCCTCTTTCATTTTCCTGATTTTGTCCCTGTCCGTCTTACCTTTCTCAATAATTCTTTATCATCTTTATTGAACAATAAATGATAATGATCATTTATCGAAATTATTGCTGTTCTGTTCTTTTCTCAGGGTTCTAAGCTCGTTTAGAAGTTAATAATTCACTCTTTCATCATTTCTTCTTTAAATATAGTTTCTTTAGTGCTAGGGTATCGAGACATAAGACAAAAAGGGAAACAGTGTTTCTTTATGCAAAGAGTCTAAAATCGGACTTATATTTTACACAGGAAACACATTCAGGGCCAAACAATTCCAGTTTCTGCAAAGCACTACGAGGTGAGGAGACGTGGCTTCCTCATGGAACAAAACGCTCTAAAGGTGTTTTAAAGTTAATGCACAAATTCAGTGGGGAAGTTTTATTTTCATTATCTGATCGACCTGATCTTTTTTTTTCTTTTGGTTATGATAAGTTGCATTTATGTGGTAAAATCTATAGTTATATCAATAAAAAATATAGAATTTATTGAAATAACAAACAACAAAATTGACTATATATGTTTTTAAATATACAAATATGAAAATATATTATACACTACCGTTCAAAAGTTTGGGATCACCCAAACAATTTTGTGTTTTCCATGAAAAGTCACACTTATTCACCACCATATGTTGTGAAATGAATAGAAAATAGAGTCAAGACATTGACAAGGTTAGAAATAATGATTTGTATTTGAAATAAGATTTTTTTTACATCAAACTTTGCTTTCATCAAAGAATCCTCCATTTGCAGCAATTACAGCATTGCAGACCTTTGGCATTCTAGCTGTTAATTTGTTGAGGTAATCTGGAGAAATTGCACCCCACGCTTCCAGAACCAGCTCCCACAAGTTGGATTGGTTGGATGGGCACTTCTTTGAGCAGATTGAGTTTCTGGAGCATCACATTTGTGGGGTCAATTAAACGCTCAAAATGGCCAGAAAAAGAGAACTGTCATCTGAAACTCGACAGTCTATTCTTGTTCTTAGAAATGAAGGCTATTCCATGCGAGAAATTGCTAAGAAATTGAAGATTTCCTACACCGGTGTGTACTACTCCCTTCAGAGGACAGCACAAACAGGCTCTAACCAGAGTAGAAAAAGAAGTGGGAGGCCGCGTTGCACAACTGAGCAAGAAGATAAGTACATTAGAGTCTCTAGTTTGAGAAACAGACGCCTCACAGGTCCCCAACTGGCATCTTCATTAAATAGTACCTGTTAGAGCCTGTTTGTGCTGTCCTCTGAAGGGAGTAGTACACACCGGTGTAGGAAATCTTCAATTTCTTAGCAATTTCTCACATGGAATAGCCTTCATTTCTAAGAACAAGAATAGACTGTCGAGTTTCAGATGACAGTTCTCTTTTTCTGGCCATTTTGAGCGTTTAATTGACCCCACAAATGTGATGCTCCAGAAACTCAATCTGCTCAAAGAAGTGCCCATCCAACCAATCCAACTTGTGGGAGCTGCTTCTGGAAGCGTGGGGTGCAATTTCTCCAGATTACCTCAACAAATTAACAGCTGGAATGCCAAAGGTCTGCAATGCTGTAATTGCTGCAAATGGAGGATTCTTTGACGAAAGCAAAGTTTGATGTAAAAAAAATCTTATTTCAAATACAAATCATTATTTCTAACCTTGTCAATGTCTTGACTCTATTTTCTATTCATTTCACAACATATGGTGGTGAATAAGTGTGACTTTTCATGGAAAACACAAAATTGTTTGGGTGATCCCAAACTTTTGAACGGTAGTGTATATATTTTATATTTGAACTACTTTGGTTCTCCTTGCCCACTATGTCCTGTTGTCAATTCCGCCTTGGTGTTTGTATGTTTTGTCTTTGTGTGAGAGTTTTTATACTGGCTGCAAACTAATTTCCCTGCAAGGGACAATAAAGATACTTTGACTTTGACTTTTTTAAATAATATTAGGAAGAGACTCTAATGTCACATTGAATGATGGCATTGACAGCCTGCTAAATCACATGTAGTCTCCAATGCTCCAATGACAGAACTTATGTTTAGGCTAGACTTAAAAGATATATGGAGACTCAAACACCCTAACAAGATATATTTCATGTGGAAAAACAAAATTGGTTCTGTTAAATGACAAATAAGCCTTCGGCTAATTTCGACTTCATTAATAGAGTTTATATTTTACCTGCTCCGCTATCTGACCATCGAATAATTTTGCTAGATATCAGTCTTGTCTTCCCATTGTAAAGTCAAGAAAAGCAATGTATACTGCAAACTCACTGATTCACTTTTATCCAATGATTTATTAGAATGAAGTTAAAAAGCAATTATGGAATATAGCCATTGAGGATTCATTTGGAAAAAAATTGGGAACTTCTTAAATTTGAACTTGGGAAACTGGAGCCAAGATAACCAGAGCAAAAATTAAAAGAGAGTTAATCTAAGACATAATTTACTTTAACAACATCTTAATATCCATTATTTCCATTATCCAAACCGCGTATCCTGCTCTCGGGGTCGCGTGGCTGTTGGGAGCCTACCCAAGAGGTAAATAAAACTGGCAGAATTACAACTCTATACATATCCATCCATTTTCTGTGCCGCTTATCCTGCTCTCAGGGTCACGGGGATGCTAGAGCCTATTCCAGCAGTCATTGGGCGGCAGGCGGGGAGACACCCAGGAAAAGGCCGCCAGGCCATATATATATATATATATATATATATATATATATATATACACACACACATTCTACAAATCCCTGTATAATCTAAACTTGTCAGTTACAACAATAGAACAATTTATGGATCATGTAAGTGAAGTCAAAAAAATTTGCAAAGATCATAACACATTTGACCTACCCAGATAAAATTCAGTCACGATATGGAAAAAAAAAAAGGAGTGGCGAAATGAGCCGCTCTCTCAGGAGCGAGTGAACCAATTACAAGGTGTTTTAATGTTTAACTGCACAATGATGTGTGGATGTGTGGATGTGTGTGTGTGTCTTTGTGAATTAATTAATTAACTGTACAGCGCTTTGAGCGGCTGTTGCAGCTAGAAAAGCGCTATGTAAAATGCAACTTGATTGATTGACATAGTATGTCTGGCAGGCATACACTAACTATCTATCTATCTATCTATCTATCTATCTATCTATCTATCTATATCTATATCAATATATATTTAAATATATCAGTATATAAGACTAGTATTAGATCCATCCATTATCCAAACCACTTATTCTTACTCAGGGTCGCAGGGATACTGGAGCCTATCCCAGCAGTCATTGGGCGGCAGGCGGGGAGAGATTAGGTTTTATTCTTTTTCTGGACTTTTACAAGGCTTTCGACACTATTGAGCATAACTATGTATAAAGCATTGGAGATATTCAGTTTAGGAAGAACTTTTAGAAATGCAATTAGAACCTCATATAAAAATACAAATAGTTCTATCCAACTGCCACTTTGTACTTCCAAAAGATTTAATATTAAATGAGGCCTTAGGAAAGGGTGTCCAGTCTCACCATATGTATTTTTAATTGCAGTATCAAAGGTATTTCCATTGCAGAAAAAAACAATATATATTAGTCAACTTGCAGATGATTTCACACTGTTGATATAGCTGTTAAAGAAAAGGTGAAATATCATGGTGTAATCATAATAAAAGATCAACAATCTAGAGGAATGGAGAAATTTAATCCTTTTTATAAAAGTGTTACAGAAGAGGTTTAATATATGGCTCCAAAGGGATTTATCTATCTCTGGCAGGTCACGGATAACTAAAGTAGAAGGGCTCTCTCCAATTTACATGACTATAACTTTGGATGCACCCACAAAATAAATAAAGTTATATTTAAACTTTATTTGGAAAAACAAGGCTCATCATATAAAAAGTGTATTGATGAGTAAACATTACAAAGGTGGCATCAATACACTGGATTTTTCAGCGCTGAATACCAACTTTAAAATTAAATAGATTAAATCTTATTTTAAGAACTCATCTTGAGTTTGGATTTTGATACCCACTCGTGTTTTTAGTTCAGTTGGTGGTCCACAGACATGTTTAAAATGTAACTTCAATATCGCTAAGATTCCCCTGAAACTTTCAGTGTTTTATGGACAAATGTTAAGCTGGTGCTTACTCTACAAACATATTTTTTTACCGTGGCACACCATTTGGGAATCTCTGGCCGTAAGAACAGGCATGGGCTCAAGTCCATGGATACTGGGATGGCCAGCACTTTACCTGTTCCCCCGTCCATAGGTTTAGTGGTTGTGTCAGGAAGGGCATCAGAAGTAAAATTCTGCCAAATCAATATGCAGATTGACAAGACCATACCAGATCAGTCAAGGCTCCATACTGGATTGGTCAAGGCCCGGGTTAACAACGGCCATCATTGGTGCTGTGCCCACACAGGGTACCAATGTAAACTATAGAATCCACTGTGGTGACCCCTGAGTAACTGGAAATAAGCCGAAAGCAGAAGAAAACGATTCGATGCTATAGCCAGTGGTGCTATAATGCTTTTACTATCAACTCCAAAAGGTAAAGAAAGTATAGTTCCTTCTACAACATGTAAATTTATGCAGAGTGTTCATCGTTAAGTAATAAAGCGATTAATAAATGTATAAGGAATGTAACTTTGAGAGATGTGGTTACCATACATGCTGCTGTCTACTACTGGAACAACATCTATGAAATATTTACTGGAAATGGTTTTGGCTGTTAGCAAAATATTATATATATATACATACACATTTATATTTACTAACTAAAAAAGTAAAAGAGCTATCTTTAAAAATAATGCATGGATGTTATCCAGTAACAACTTGCTTCACTTAATACAAGCTAGATTTCGACACCAACTGCTGTGTTAAAGAGACTTCATTAAATGTGCTTTGGGAATGTCTGAATACCAAAATCTTTTGGACCGATATGGTGAATTTTATACACAGAAACGCTTACAGTGATGAATGTATTGTTTGGGGTAAAGAAGGATGACCTTAATAATATAGGTGATTTGTACTTTACCAATCTTATCTTATTTCTCAGCAAATATCACATACACACCAGCAAATTCTCTGACCAATGGCCAAATTTTATGTTTTTTACAGCCATTTTTAATATTTATTTTGAAACTTTTAAATATTGCGCAAACATTAAACCCAAGAAGAGTCTGTGTGTTTTCCAAAGGAACTGACTCAAGTGCAACTGGACTTGGTATATATCCGTGAAGACGTTTCGCCTCTCATCCAAGAGGCTTCATCAGTTCGTGCCTTTCTGACTAGACCAAGCTAGTCTGACTGTCTGGTGATGAATCTCAAATATTTATCCTAGCTATTGATGTCCATGGCTCTTTGTGTTCCAATGTTTAGCCACGCCATTCGTTATCAGAGCTATTGATGTGCATGGCTCTTTGTGATCCGATGTTCTAACGTCTTCACGGATATATACCAAGTCCAGTTGCACTTGATTCAATTCCTTTGGATAGCCATGACCTGGATGAATGAGAACATTCACAGACAGTCTGTGTGTTGGTAAAAAATATTCTTTGATTGAAACCTGAACCCTGAGCACATCTATTCACTTTATGTATTGCGGTTCCATTTGACGATACTATATTCTTTGTTTTCTGTAATGCTTGTCTCCTGTTACACAACAGTAAACTTTGTATATTTCAAATGTTTTCTCAAAAAATAAAAAATAAAAATAAAAATGGTCCTCAGATTCATTCCTCTGAGCCAAAGTACAAACGCAAAGAACTTCATGAAAATGGAGCAGGAGGCCTATTGAAGAGTATTAACACCAACTGCACCACTTACATATTCAAAATAATCACCTTCAAAATTATATGTTAGTACTATATGTCACAGCCTCTCGCCCTTGACATCAAAGCGATCGCCCTTGAAACCTGCTACACCAGCTGACACCTGCTACGCCAGCTGACACTTGCTACGCCAGCTGACACCTGCTGACCCCCCCTTCACCCCGGCAATTGCCCTCACCCTTAAAAGGCCTCCACTAAGGACCAGTCTTCGCTGGAACGTCGCCATTCATGGACTTCTGCCTGCCTGCCACAGAGCCACCTCCTGCTCTACCCCCGACATCGGTCACTTCAATAAAGACTGGATTATTCCCTTACCTGGTTGTCCCGTCTGCTTTTGGGTTCCTTCCCGATACGTGGCAGTACGTTCCAGCCACTCTGGACCCAGCAGACCATTCCACCACAGACCTGGCCACGGTCTACCAGGCTGTAGCCAACCAGGAATCGGTCCTCGGCCAGCACAGCCAGGTGCTACAGGGGATGGCTGACGCCCTCCGTGGGCTCAGCTCAAAGATCTCCGGAATCCAGACCCAACTTAGTGCCTCCGCTAGCCCGGGATGCGCCCCTCCAGCTCCGCCACCCCCAGCGCCATCAACTTCGGCTAAGGAACCATGGGTTGCCCCGCCCGATAAGTATGATGGAGATTTTGGACTTTGTCGCCCCTTTTTGATGCAGTGTGAGATTATGTTTAACCAGCAGCCCCAGTCATACTCCACGGATGGAGCCAAAGTCGCTTACATCATGGGTCTTCTCCGGGGAAGCGCCCTGGATTGGGCTACTGCGGTGTGGGAGATGCGGGCCTCCACTTCCTCATCCTACGCTGAGTTCACCACTGCTTTTCGCCATGTTTTTGATCATCCCGTGCGGGGAAAGGATGCGTCAAAAAGACTGATCTCTCTCCGCCAGGGTTCCCGCAGCGTCGCTGACTACTCAGTTGAGTTCCATACGCTATCAGCGGAGAGCGGATGGAACAATGAGTCCCTCCAGGCCGGCTTTTCCAACAGGCTAAGTGAATCCATAAAGGACGAATTGGTTTCCTACCCTGAGCCTGGAGGGTTGGAGGAATTGGTTACCCTGGCCATTCGTGTGGACAACCGTCTCCGGGAGCGGAGGCGAGAGAGGACGTGCCGCTTTCCTGGTCACAACAACTTACCACGGGCCACACCTCCAAACTCTGGGGGCCGAGCTCGCTTGACTGAGGTTGCCGTCCTCCGAGAAAGCCCGAGGCGTGACTCTTCCCCAGCTTCGGAGCCGATGCAACTCGACAGCTTCCGGCTCAACCTGGAGGAGCGTCAACGCCGCATCACCAAGAACAGCTCCTTGTATTGTGGTCAGCCTGGTCACTTTCTTGCCTCCTGCCCTCACCGTTCCGTCAAAATAGCAGGCTCACGAGGGAGGGGGAGGATCCTCGTGAGCCCAACTGTCTGCCCTCTGTCTCCTCGTCCACGTACCCAGTTGCAAGCCACCATCAGTTTTAAAGGTCAGTCCACTAAACATTTGGCTTTAATTGACTCTGGAGCTGATGAAAGCTTTTTGGATGCAAGTGTTGTGAAGCAGCGTCTGTCATGCCATATGCCTCCAGTCTGCTCCGCCTCAGTCTGTCCCCTGTCAGGTGTCAAGCTCTGAGACCTCTGACCTGTCACTGGTGCCTCCAGAGTACCATGACCTCCAAGCCGTGTTCAACAAGCAGCAAGCTCTCTCCTTGCCTCCTCATCGCCCCTATGATTGCGCTATTGACCTGCTTCCGGGCGCTCCCCTCCCCAGCAGCCGCCTATATAGCCTCTCCAAGCCTGAGCGGGAGTCCATGGAGAGGTACATCAAGGACTCCTTGGCTGCTGGTCTTATTTGCCCGTCATCATCACCCCTTGGTGTGGGGTTCTTTTTTGTGGCCAAGAAGGACAAGACCCTCCGGCCGTGTATTGACTATAGAGGCCTCAATAACATCACAGTCAAGAATAAGTACCCTCTGCCCCTCGTGACTTCTGCTTTTGATTCTCTCCAGGGAGCCACAGTGTTCACTAAACTAGACCTCCACAATGCTTACCACCTGGTCCGGGTTCGAGACGGAGATGAATGGAAGACTGCCTTCAACACCCCCCTGGGGCATTTTGAATATCTGGTGATGCCGTTTGGTCTCACTAATGCCCCAGCTGTCTTCCAGAGTCTGGTCAATGACGTCCTACATGACATGTTGGATCGTTTCGTTTTTGTTTACCTGGATGATATCCTGATTTTTTCCAGAGACCTGTCAGAGCATGTCATGCATGTCCGCCAAGTCCTTCAACGGCTTCTGGAGAACCGCCTTTTTGTAAAAGCAGAGAAGTGCGAATTCCATGCCCCTTCAGTCACCTTCCTGGGCTACATCGTGGCCGATGGGCAGGTGAGAATGGACCCCGCCAAGGTCAGAGCGGTTCTTGAGTGGCCAAGCCCGACCAGCCGTAAGCAGCTTCAGAGGTTCCTCAGGTTTGCCAACTTCTACAGACGGTTCATCCGCAACTACAGCCACGTTGCGGCCCCACTAACCGCTCTTACCTCCACCTCCAGACCGGTACTGTGGACCCCTGTAGCAGAGGCAGCTTTCCAAGCCCTCAAGCACCGCTTCACCACAGCTCCTATCCTCATCCAGCCAGACCCAACCAAGCAGTTCGTTGTAGAAGTGGACGCCTCTGAGATTGGGGTGGGGGCGGTCCTTTCTCAGCGCTCCAGTGAGGATGGCAAGACACACCCCTGTGCCTTCCTGTCTCGCCGTCTCTCCCCAGCTGAAAGGAACTATGATGTGGGGAATTGTGAGCTCCTGATGGTGAAATTGGCACTGGAGGAATGGCGACATTTTCTGGAGGGGTCTGAGCTTCCTTTCATAGTGTGGACTGACCATAAGAACCTGGAATACATCCAGTCAGCAAAGCGACTCACCGCGCGCCAAGCCAGGTGGGTGCTCTTTTTTGGTCGTTTTAATTTTTCTTTGACGTACAGACCTGGCTCCAGGAATGCCAAGCCTGATGCTCTGTCTCGTGTGCATGGGGAGGAGTCTGAGCCCAAGCTCCAACCTGACACCATCATTCCCTCTACCTGTGTGGTTGCAGCTGCGGCTGTCACCTGGAACATTGAAAGGGAGGTCATGGCAGCACAACAGACTCAGCCTGACCCAGGTGACGGTCCCCCCGGGCGCTTGTTTGTTCCAGACGCTGTTAGATTTAGCGTGTTGCAGTGGGCTCACTCTTCCAAACTTACCTGCCATCCTGGAGTAACCCGTACCCTGGCCTTCCTCCGCAGGCGGTTCTGGTGGCCTTCCATGACGGAGGATACTGGGTCTTTTGTTTCTGCCTGTCCTGTTTGTGCCCAGAATAAGCCCTCCACTCGGGCCAGTGCCGGTCTGCTGCACCCCCTGCCTGTTCCACACCGTCCCTGGTCGCATCTGTCCTTGGATTTCGTCTCTGGTCTGCCCGCCTCCAACGGTAACACCGTTGTACTGACTGTCGTTGATCGCTTCAGTAAATTTGCTCACTTTTTGCCCTTGTCTAAACTGCCTTTGGCCCGAGAGACTGCGGATCTGCTGGTCAGGGAGGTTTTCCGGGTCCACGGTCTTCCCCGTGATATAGTGTCTGACCGTGGCCCCCAGTTCACTTCTGCTGTCTGGAAGGCTTTCTGCTCTGCCATCGGTGCCACCGTCAGCCTGTCATCGGGGTTCCATCCTCAGACCAACGGCCAGGCCGAGAGGGCCAACCAGGCATTGGAGACTGTCCTCCGCTGTCTGGTGTCTGCCAACCCATCCTCTTGGTCCTCACAACTTCCCTGGGTAGAATATGCCCATAACACCTTGCCATCGTCTGCTACTGGGTTGGCCCCTTTTCAATGCCTTTACGGCTATCAGTCCCCCCTTTTTCCTTCTCAAGAGGTAGACATTCCGGTTCCGTCTGTCCAGGCCCATGTCCGTCGGTGCTGTCGGACCTGGCGGCGAGCCCGTGCTGCACTGCTCAGGGCCTCCAGCCTTTACCAGCGCTTGGCGGATCGTCATCGCACCCCTGCTCCGGACTACTCCCCCGGTGACCAGGTATGGCTCTCTACCAAGGATCTACCCTTGAGATCGGACGCTAAAAAACTGTCCCCCAGGTATATTGGTCCCTTTCCCATTGTCAAAGTCATTAACCCCTCTGTGGTCCATCTGAAGCTGCCCTGCACTCTCCGGGTTCACCCTTCCTTCCATGTGTCCTGCCTCAAACCTGTCTCTATCAGCCCTCTAGTTCCTCGGCCCCCCCGCCCCCACCTCCTCGTATGATCAACGATCATCCGGCTTACACCGTTCATCGTCTCCTGGACTCTCGTCGCCGCCGTCGCGGCCTGCAGTATCTCGTGGACTGGGAGGGATATGGCCCAGAGGAGAGGTGTTGGGTCCCTCGTCGCCTTGTCCTGGACGCGAACCTCATCCGGGACTTCCACAGGACGCACCCTGATGGGCCTGGTAGGTCGCCCGGTGGCGCCCCTCGGAGGGGGGGTACTGTCACAGCCTCTCGCCCTTGACATCAAAGCGATCGCCCTTGACACCTGGTACACCAGCTGACACCTGCTACGCCAGCTGACACCTACTACGCCAGCTGACACCTGCTGACCCCCCCCTTCACCCCGGCAATCGCCCTCACCCTTAAAAGGCCTCCACTATGGACCAGTCTTCGCTGGAACGTCGCCATTCATGGACTTCTGCCTGCCTGCCTACCTGCCACAGAGCCACCTACTGCTCTACCCCCGAGATCGGTCACCTCAATAAAGACTGAGTTCTTCCCTTACCTGGTTGTCCCGTCTGCTTTTGGGTTCCTTCCTGATACGTGACAATATAATATATATTAGTTGTCATGTTTTGAGGTAACAGTGTATGTTGTTATTCATATTTCTCAAACAACACTTTATGTTGACCAGTATTTAAGCTGTTCAGCTGAAGAGCTTTATTTCAGCACTGTGGCTTTCAAATGAATTCTCCAAACAGCAAAATAAATCAACTAGTGTTGAAGGGATGTGCCAAACAAGATTAAGACTGAGCTAACATTACTGTATTAAGAATAATGTACACAAGGTTTTTATTTATGTGTGGAGATGTATGAAGCTAGCATTACTTTTGGAAAACAACCTTTTTTTCTTTTCTTTTTTTTTCAATACAAGTTGTCGAAATGAACTACTGAGTTGCACAACAGTATATATAATTGACATATACTTCATTGGTCCATTTATCCCAACACAAATTAGTCATGTTACCAACAATGTAGGCTTGTAGCTGCTGCCTTGGGGTAGCTTGGGTAAAATGTATTGCCTAAGGTCACAATGGTCGCAACAGAGATTGTCGTATAAACAATCCTATGGATGTCAGCCCAGGTCAAACCTTGATCACTATGCATTTTCAAGGATTCAAACTCGGATTCATCTGGTTACTGTCTCACTTTTTTCACCACTAATATTTAGATATTTCTTAACAGATGTCAAAAAGAGGATATTCAAGTGTCAGCATCATCTCTAGATATTTCTATCAGTGGTCCTGAAGGCCTTCACCCTTGTTTGGTAAAATGATTAGATAAAAGGATTATTCAATATGAATCACAATAAATCTCCTCTTACAGATTGAGATATTGAGAGAGATACTGACAGATTAGAGACAGAGCATTGAATATTAAGTATTATTCAAGGATGTAAACTGCATAGATCGTATCTGAAACTCAGGGAATTGAGATCAATTTTCTAACATTTTAATGCTTAGCAGTTCTGCTTTTATCCAAGGTATACATGTTTAACTGTTGGCAGTCAACAATATATAACAAAAAAATGAAATTAACATTTGAATTGCTCTTTTCAACATCTGAAATCACATGTAATTTAACCCTAGTTTTTATTTTTGAGCAAAACACTAAAGTTATTTTATTTAGTTAAGGCATAAGATCAGAGAATGAGAACTGTTGGTCTAAATTAGTGTCAGCCATTTACCTAATTTAGCATTTTCAACCTGACATCCATATGCGGCATTTGCGGGGAGGCAGGCCCCCCCACCCGACTGAAATATGTAACTACATGGAGTCTAAAATAGGTCCAATAAATATATTTCTAAAATATTTTCTTAATGTGTGTGCATGCGATAAGTTTGATAAGAATGAGTATACATATTTCATAGTTTTCAATTTAACACGAAATTAGTCAATAATAATAAATATCATCATCATCACATTTATATAGTGCTTTTCTGGACTAGTATTAGTACTTACTAGTAGTAGTAGTAGTAGTTTTCTAGACACTCACAGCGCTTCGGATTGAAGGGGGTAACTCACTTCAACCACCAATGTGTAGCACCCATCTGGGTGATGCACGGCAGCCATTTTGCGCCAGAACACTCACCACACATCAGCTTGAGGTGGAGAGGGAGGAATCATTGAGCCAGCTGCATGGGGGGGGGTTGATTAGGAGGCCAGATGGAGACAGCCAGGTTGGGAATTCTGCCAGGTCACCGGGAAACCCCCTACTCTTTGTGATAAGCGCCATTGGGATCTTTAATGACCAAAGTGAGTCAGGACCTCGGTTTTAATGTCTCATCCAAAGGACGGCATCTCCTACAGCACAGTGTCCCCCGTCAGTGCACTGGGATTTGATATTTGTTGTTATTAGTAAGACCAGAGGGAAGAATGCCCCCTTCCGACCCACCAACACCACTTCCGGCAGTAACTCAGTTCCCCACGAGGTCTCCCATCCAAGTACTAGCCAAGCCCACGCCTGCTTAGCTTCCATGATTTGGCAGAGCTAGGGTACATGTTGGTATGGCTGCCAACGATCGTGTATACTATGCCGTAGTTCATGTGTATACTAAATGTTTTAAAAGGGTACACAGAAAATGGAAGACTAACACATACGTATAAACAAACGGATATTTCACGTTTAACATGGTTGCCAGTGTGCTTCTGTTGTGTGCGCTCATGTGTGAAAGACAAATACCCTACATAAACCCACGTGCGATATAGTACAAAGTAGTCAGAAAGTGATTAGATGCACTGTGTTGTTTGGCTTTATGGCAAGCTGGGCACTACTGCCTTCTGTTACTGCAGGTGCAGCGCCAGGATTTCAATTTTAGATGGGCTAAAGTAATGTTGGCTGGGCCTTTTAATTACAGAACTTTAAACCGTTTGCCTTCCTTTGACGGTTTCCAACTGGTAGTTTCGCTATAAGAGAAATGACTGATATGCTGTGGAAAGCAACTAGCGCGTCTGGTTGATTATGAACCTTTATAAATATTTTTCTAAAACATTTTCAATGTCGAGATGACTTATTATTTACCTGCGACCTTTTGCATTTATTACAAGCAATACACATGAGAATATTGCTTAAATCGTGCGAAAATGAAACACTATCCCATTATTAGTATTATTGTAAACTACTAATAAGACACATTAGTCCTTAGCTAACGGATCTGACCCTTTAGCCGAGTGGTTAGTGATGTCGCCTTGTGGTGCAGTACACCTCGTATTGAATCCCGCACCGGGCAAAAAAATAACCGGTTACATTACTATTATTTGCTGTGGATTGTGTAGAAAAATACATCCATTCATTTAGAACACTGACATTTAGTATATAATAATAGGTTGTGGATGAGTTGTTGCCTCACAACAAGTAGTTCACAAGTAGTTCACGCAGGATGGAGCGGGAGATTGACAGGCGGATTGGTGCAGCATCAGCAGTAATGCAGACGTTGTACCGGAACATTGTGGTGAAGAGGGAGCTGAGCTGGGAGGCAAAGCTCTCAATTTACCAGTCAATTTTCGTTCCAACCCTCAACTATGGTCATGAGCTTTGGGTAATGACCGAAAGGGTGAGATCGCGGATACAAGTGGCTGAAATGAGTTTCCTCCGTAGGGTGCCTTAGAGACAGGGTGAGGAACTCGGACATCCAGAGGGAGCTCCGAATAGAGCCGCTGCTCCTTCGCGTCGAAAGGAGCCAGTCGACGTGGTCCGGGCATCTGGTTAGGATGCCTCCTGGGGGCCTTCCTTTGGAGGTTTTCCAAACACGTCCAACTGGGTGGAGACCCCGGGGTAGACCTAGAACTCGCTGGAGGTACTACATGCCCAGTCTGGCCTGAGAACACCTTGGGGTTCCCCAGGAGTAGCTGGAGGGCGTTGCTGGGGAGAGGAACGTCTGGAGTGCCCTACTTAGCTTGCTGCCACCGCGACTCGACCCCGGAGAAGCGGCTGATGATGAGATGAGATGAGATGAGATAAACCTGATTTTAACTTCCGGGTCATGTTTGACCCTAAGACAATCTTAGTACCCTACTGTTGTACAGCTTTTATGGAAATATGAACAAAAACAATGTTTCACTTTTCTAATGTTGGGGGTCACTCTAGAGAAAGTCATCAAACTTCAGGTTGAAAAAATAAAATTTAGAGTATTTTCTCTGCTGTTAAACACGGTTATGGGTCATTTTTGCCTCCGCTAGACAACTTGTGGCCTGATCTAGGAATATTATTGACATACAGGTCAGGTAGTAGCTAACCCAGGCACATGTCATACAAAGAGGGAAGTCATTGTTATCTCACTTCATCTCATACAGACGTTGAAGGATACCTTGTGTGACATACAATTGATGCTTTGTCAAAAAGGCTGATACAGTATGTTGTTGTGGTGTTAGAATGGGCTCGTTTTGATAATGAGGGAATCTTCTGTTGGTGGTCGGTGGGGGAGGGATGATGGGATGTTTTGCGTTTCATGTTCAGAATGCAGCACAGTCTATCCAGAGAACCAGGTGAGAAAATAGCCAATAAGACAGGAAATAGAGGTATCGTGGCAATTGTATTTGTAAAGCCACACTCTATTTTTGACTGAAGCCAGACAGTAATACAGCTCTTGTGCTTATCTTTGTTGAGTGTTTGGAGCACATATTTAATAAATAAGAGTCTATATGGCAAAGCAGATAAAGCAGTTGTATTGAATACTCCTGACAGCTATCTGACAAATAGGCGTTTTGCATTGAGGCTAATGGGGCTGTGTGTACATTAAGTGGAGATGACATTTGGCTGTGAGGCACATCTCTGTGTGGGATCAAGTGTGTGTGTGTGTGTGTGTGTGTGTGTGTGTGTGTGTGTTTATGTGTGTCACAATCTACTATCCTATGTTGTCATTACGGGTTTCACAGAATACTCGACTAGTCGACTATCAAAACCATTAGTCGACACTGTGCATAGTTGCAGACTATTCGTTCGTCTGTGGTTTTAGCACTGTACAGTAATAAAGCAGTGCCAAATTATTCTACAGCAGATACGCAGTCGGGGGCGCTGCGGTTCCAACACAGATTTGTTTGGTTTGAACAATCATTTTCTACGATATGCCATGTTAAATAACCAATAATTTTCAATTTTATGCCATGTTAAAGAAACATAATGTAAGGCATTTAGAGATGGAAAGACTCACGCTATCCCTGTGTTTCGGTTTAGAGAGCGACCATGTTAACTGGCGACTTTAGTGACGGCAGCTGTTCAAAGCACGAACAGAACACACAGCGTCCCCCTCCTAAAAGCTCATAATTTTACTCAAATCAATTTTAAATATGCACCCATCCGTGTTTAATATCTATGTTAACCATTTACGTGCTCAGCAAAACTCATTCGCCTCTCGTAACATTGCATATAATGTGGGAAATAAACTGCAGCTGGCAGTGCAGCTGTATTTTATAGTTATGCGCAATCAGAAAGTGACTCATATTCAATCATTTAACCTGCAACGTTATCATGTCAAATTCCTCATTAGACGCTAGCTGCTCTGCTAATCTATGCTTTCCCCAACATTCAAAGTAACTTCAAGAAATGTGAACGCTTCTTGTTGGCGACGCCATTTAATTTACATAATGTAGGACAAAAATGACCAGATGAATATATATTCTGTACTAAATATTAAATTTAAGACAATTTAAGGCTTTTAAGCGTTTCAACAGCTGCCACCAGGACCACAACTACAGACGTGCTCGGCTGAAGGTCAGGGTGACCAGTTAAACTGAAACACCTGCAAGAAAGCAGTCGCATTGTTGCTGCAGTCAAACAGTACCCAGCTCGCAAAAGTTGCTTGAAGTTTACTCCAATCAGATTGCAGCTCATTTGATAAACAGCCTCTCGGAGCCAATCGAGGACTCTGCTTTTTCATCTACCCCCAGGTTGGGCCCGACTACGTCAGTTAACCCCTTTTATGGTTGTATCTGAGATGTTTTTGATGTGAGAATTGATTGTTGTTATTGGGGGAAAAAATTGGAAAATTGGCGGGAAAAAATTATGTATTTCCCGCAATTAATCGACTACTTTTTCGGTGTACTTGATAACTACTAAAATACTGCATTCATGAATGGCATAGTTGTCATGAACTGTTCTTTGATTGCATGCATGCATTCTAGTATAAACCAACAAAATGGATGCAAAGCCAATTTCCATGTGTTCAGGTTGATAAAGATATTATAGTCCAAGTCCACAGAGCACGGAGTGTGTGTGTGTGTGTGTGTGTGTGTGTGTGTGTGTGTAACGCTCCAAACACCATACACCTAATTTTGCTCCCAAAGCGTCATTACTGGTACCTCATCACGATTAAAAAGAGAAACTTTGTCTGAGTTCCAGTGTGTATACGTGTATTCATGCCCACATATACACCACATGAATGTGTATTTATGTATGTGTGACTCTAGGAATATGTGTGATAGCCGATATGTACAGCATTCTTGCAAATAAATCCATGTGTGCAAATCTGTAAGTGTTCTTGTCTGTGCTAGGCCTAATGCGTTGCCTTAACCCTTGCACTGCAAAGCCAATTACCTTACAAACAGCAATCAGCCTCTATGCCAACAATCACTGCTCCGGTTTCCCATAATTACTGAATTACAATCAGGAGATTAAGGATGGTTAAATAAGAAACAATTAAGAACATAAAAAGTAGAACCCCCCCCCCCCCCCCGCCGAGCCCATGCTTTTCTCCCCCACTAATGGTGGTTGCTAATAAGGGGTTCAGAAGCCTTTTGGTGTGTGTGTGTGTGTGTGTGCTTGAGTGAGACGCGGGTGGAGGTACGAATGTTTGCCCGTGATTTAATGCTCCCCAGAAGCTAAAATGAAGGGAAATTAGTTATGAGATTAGGAAAACGCTGAGCCCTCCTGAGGCTGGCAAAAGATCAGGTCTTTGGAATCATTATAACCTGTTATTTCAATGAGCTTACCCTGCACACTTGTTGTGGGGGTTTGGCAGTAGCAGTTTATTGCAAGCCAGAAAGGTTCTGAGGCTTAAAGAAGAGTTGATGCTGGCCTTTGGGGAACACACTGTGCTCTGACAATAAGAAGAACACGGTGCCCTTTGAAAAGAAAGATTTTGGAGTCATGGTGTCATGAGCCAATTTAAACAGCTTACTGGGTAATTTAAACTAATTGGGCAATTTGACTAATTGGATACATTTTGACATTTAACACACTTTTTTTCCCAAAAAGGAGTCACATTCATTGAGCAGGGAGACATGTAATGACTTGCTCAAGGGCATTTTGGCAGGATGGAAGGCTGTTGATGACATGATTATTGTTTCAGATATTGACCCTGTGATTTCGTTGCAGGACAGTCTCTTTAACTACAAGTTAATCCAACTCCGCAAATATTACTTGAGCTGAAGTAATATTTTGGTTCAGTTGCTGATTAGTGAAGGTTGGCATCAATTTGATTGTCCCATTATCCACGGAGAAAAACGGAAATAATGGGGCCCACTGACTCACAAAAAAATAGCGTCCTTTAATTATATTACTTACAATGAAATTTTGAGTGAAACAGCGTAGGCAGACACAGTGGGTGAGATACAGGCGCAGGTGGGATTTGACCCATCGCCTGCTGGGTGAATCTTGAAGGGGCGAGCATTTCTTCCCACATTGTTTATCCAATAAGTGCATAATAAGTTCAACAAGTCCAGTCACATTCCTGCCACCAACCGAGACGCTGATTATATGGTACCAGGCACCCTCGTGGTTTTATCAGTTCTGGGCTTTTAGGCATTATTTTACACATCAAAATTCTGCTTGCTATTCTGAGACTTTGTAAAAAGAATAGTTTGATTAAATATTACCTTTTTGGCTTTTTCACTAAAAATTGTTATGTAAATGACATAATTGAGATGACTGAGACTCAGACTAGAGAAAAAAATCTTGAGATAAATATCAGCTTCTGTACATTTTGCCTTTGTATGGTGAAACAATGGATGAGGGCTGCTGCATCTTCATTCCGGTGTTACTTGAATAGGCATTCAGGGATTAATTACTACCAAGTGTCAGTCTTGGACCTAATTTCAGGCCCATGTAGTCTACCAGGGTGTACTCACCATCCTCCTCTGTCTGTTTAACTATCTCTTCACTCTCCTTGCTGCCCTCAGGGTTGGCCAGAACCAGCCTCAGTCTGACTGTGACAAAAGGCCTCAGCCCTCTCAGGGTGTAGTGGGACGATGTCTGGATCAATTCTTCTGCTGCAAACTCCTGCTGGTTAAATATATATTGGTACTGCACCTAGAGACAGAGTTAGAGACACAGACAGAGATGCCCTTGAGCAAGGCTCTTAACTCAGTAGCCAGTTTACGAGGCTGAGTTTAACACAAGAAAAGTTGCAATGAATTGGGAATGTCTTCAATTTGGACATTTGAGACGGTGCAAATTTGAAGTGGGACTAAAAATGTAGGGGAAAATAAAGAGCATACATGCACAGTTAACCATTCCAGGATGACTGCAGGATTAGAAATGGTAAATCAAACATGGCAATAAAGCCAGTTCGCTCATACCGTCAGGTTGTAGCTGTGACAGCGAGTCACTGCATAGCCAAACGTCTCCCACTGCAAAGTCAGCTGACGAGCACGGATATCTACCACATTGACACTCTGGGGACCATGGACGGGGTCTAAGGACGAGAGAGTGAGAGAGAGAGACAGAAAGTTAGTTAGTGTTTTTTTTGGGGGGGGGGTGGAGTGAGCAAGGGCTGAGAAAAATCCTGACTATGAAAATCTGAGTTAGGAGGGCGGTCTAGACACCATTTCTCCACTTACAGCATCCAGTGTTGGCGTACCGTTGTGACTCCCGTTTAAGTACAGTGAGTGACTGTACAATCTCCAAGACATTGTCAGGAATAAGTTTGGCTGTGTTTGCCTTCTCAGTGGTGAGCAACATACAATTCAAATGAAGATGGCTTTAAACCCTAAATAAAGTATCCCCCCCCCCGCATATCCCTAAATCACAATATTGTCCTGGCAGGCTTTAAAGTCACAATAACATTCTGAACAATATATGAAATGCCCTCTCCTTGGATCCTTGATTGGGATGAGGAAAATAATCCACAGATAAACCTTGAGCCTTATTCTCAAACTCACAAGATTAAGACCAACTAACATGAACAACAGTTCTGCTGCACCCAAGGCTTAAATTAAACAGGAATTTTCCTGTCTCTTATGTTTGATATTTTTATCATCACTTAAAATATTAATTTCCCTTTCTTATTTCCTCTTTAGCGTGGCACAGTGGTTAGCGCGGTCGCCTAACAGCAAGAAGGTCCTGGGTTCGAGCCCTGGGATAGTCCAACATTGGGGGTCGTCCCAGGTTGTCCTCTGTGTGGAGTTTGCATGTTCTCCCCGTGTATGGATGGGTTTCCTCCAGATGCTTCAGTTTCCTCCCACAGTCCAAAGACATGTAGGTCAGGCGAATCGGCCTTACTAAATTGTCCTTAGGTATGAATGTGTCGGCCCTATGATGGACTGGCGACCTGTCCAGGATGTCTGCCACCCAATGACTGCTGGGGTAGGCTCCAGCATCCCCGTGACCCAATTTCGGAGAAGTGGCTTGGATAATGGATGGATTTTCTCTTTCGTTTTCTTTGTTTCATGTCATATCATGTTTTATTGTTGTAAAGGATTTCACTCCAAGGTGCCTTCAATTCATTTTTGAGACGATCACATCCTCAGAAATATCAGCGCTTCATTGGCAACATTTTTCATGGAGTTTAAAATATCAATATTACTAAATGTGTGCTCCTCACTCCCTCCCTGTCATCCACTGTGTCTGAGTAGTGTCCCTCTTTTTGATTTTGGTTGTCTCATTTGAGAAATCATTTGTTCTCTTGGAAGAAGTAGCTATTACAACCCAGCTCTCACTTGCTATGATTTGTAATAGTAGCTGTCGATAGGTGATGAGACTAATTAGTGGAAATTGAGACGTTGGTTCTAACAAGCTTGTTTGTGTGCAGTCAGCCGTGATACATAAGCTGGAGATGAGGACCTAACACATGGCTGGCCAGAACGATGCTGCTGCTGAATGTGTGTGTGTGTGTGTGAGCGAGAACATATGGTGAATAATCACAGGCATGTAATTCATAAATGTCCACGTGCATGCAAGTGTACCTACCTCCCTCTTCAAGAGTGTGGCTATATGGGCGAGTTAGTGAATTTGGGAGTATGTGTTTCCATTTTAGAACAAATATGTGTCTGTGTACGTCCATATGGGTGGTTTTGAACCTTTCTTTGTGTGTGGGTCTGTCTGCTTGAGGGACATATGGCTAAGCCTATACCGACAGCCCCAGCAGCCAGCTCAAATCAATAACAGGACTCAGAATATTTACTGTCAAAGACTTGGCGTGCATCTGCAGGCTCTTAGGTATGTGTAACTATGGTGCGGAACAGTTTACTACTGTTGTGTACGAATGTACTGGGAAAAAAGGGGCGGGGAAAAAAAAGAGTTTGCCATGAATGTACTTGTATTTATCTGACGCTAACACAAGGTCACTTGAGCGTTCGGTCATAATATCCCTGTTGCACATAACGACCATTCAAGAATGACCACCACTGCATCATTTGTTCTACACATCCGCAGCACATGTTGATATGGACACACACACACGCAGAAAAACCCACCCAAACAGTTGTTTTCTTTCTTATCCTCTCAGTTGGATTATCCTTACTGTCGTTGGCTAATCTAGTCTCTCTGGGCTGATCCTAAAGATAAGAAGCTTTGTTTCAAATACCCTGTAACTATACACTCTAATAGGTGTATGTGTGTGTGTGTGTGAGATTTTGGTTATGTGTATACATTGTCTGTGCATGTGTGCATGAGTTCGACGACAGAGTCTGCCCCCCCCCCCCAAGGGAGTTGTATGGCTTACAATGTCTGTGATTCCACTTATAAGAGCAAAGCCTGAAATGTAATCTGTAGAGGCCAAAATAAGATAAGACTACTGCCCACTGGCATTTGTCAGCAAGGATATCTGGGGGGGGGCACAAAAAGAATGACGATACACCCCCATTACTCAGGTCAGAGGAACAGGCGATAAGGTTTCATCTGGCCCATATATTACCCCAGGAAAATTGACCTTTTCTGAAACATGGCGCACACGTTGGCTCCAGGATTAAACCACTCTGAAATTTGTGAAATTTAAGGTTTTTCATTTTGATATACCAAGTTTGGTTAAGGGGGGAAAAAAATAAGAGCTAAAGAACACCATTCAACATACCACTGACATGCAATAAAAATATTTCAGTGTGTCAAAGTGCTTTATTTACTCTGCTGAGGCCCTTTGAAAGTACTTAAACATGTTAAAATTTTTGAATCTATTCTTTTTTTTTCTTAAAGGTAAGACTTAATTTGTTGTTTTCCTTCAGTGGTGAATCTGGTTTCAGAATAAAAGTCTTTTTTGTTTTCCTTCAGTGGTGAATTGTCATTTCAAAATAAAATTCTTTTTTTGTAATTTTGTTCAACGTGAGGGTTTCTCCTTGTTAACATCATATCATGTAAGACAGAGGAACTCGGCACATGTCAGTGTTTGGTGATAATAATGCCGGGATCAGACTACACCATACTTTTGTCTTTCATGATGGTCACCATGTCAGATTAGGCAATCATAGTGCCATAAATTCTTGCCGCGTCTTGGCAGGGAGACTGGCAACACTACTAGTATGACCCCGACCAATCATCGCACGCTGCCTTTCACGATCTTGCGCGAGTTCATAGGTCGTTGGGAAGGAGGGTCAAGAAATTGCCAGTCATGGCTACAGAAACGTACGTATGATGCTGGCGGTCTTGTTCCGAAATGAAAAAGAAAATGAAAGAAAAAATGATTGTGGATGATGTTATGGCTAGTGCTACTGGGGAAGGCTAACCTAGCATAGATTAACCAGCTACTCATCAGGTTGCTTAAGTGTCTCCGCTATTTCTTGCCAACATTTAGCCTATCTTTTTTGACTGTCATGGTCCTCCCTCGAGAAAACACCTAAGAGGCAGGGGTGTTGTTGCCACTGCTCAATGAACCTTTACTTGTTCCACCTGACAGCAGAAACCGCAGCATCCCTCTTCCTCTTTGCCATGTTTACATATGTGCACCAGAGAGTTCTCTATCAATGTCAAGGAACTCGTCATAGGAGGTGTCACACTAGCCAGGAAAATACAAAAAAATCTGACATGCTGACTTTTCATCGGGGTGTCACGGGGCGTCCCAGACGCCACATCACTGTTCTTCAATAATGTCACGCTACACAAGCTAAAGACACCCATTTGTCATTCCCGATGTTCATTATCGAGCCTGACACTGGAAATTTGTCAGCGAAGACAAAATCGTGTTAAAATCTGGCTGAATTCATGTAGTCAGGTAAGGCAGGGCTGCTTTTAAGTCTTTTGGCACAAGTCTTAAGTCTTCAGTGTCAAGTCCCAAGTCAAGTCTCGAGTTTATTTTCTGAATAAACAATGCCTCCAAGGTTTTACCTAGTCGCATGTTTTTAAGTGTGGGCTTTCAAAACTTAAGTCCCAAAGCAGTCAAGTCATAAGTAAGCCTGAGTCTCACAGCAGGCAAGTCCCAGTTGAGTCAAAAGTCCCAATTTTCCAACTCGGTTTCGATGCATACCCCAAAGACACAAACCAAAACTGACATGATTATTTGCCAAAATTGTGACAAAGTACCTCATGGCAAAAACCTGTAGTCTATTAACTTTATTTATTCCTCTGCATTTTAAAGAGAAAGATCTTAAAAGAGGGAGGAGTTTCCAAAGGTTTTTTTTTTTCAACCTATGTTGTGGGTTTGTTTATCTTTGCAGTGCAGGGTACATATGCACACTACGATGACATTTTCTTTTATTATGGGGGTCAATAAGAATAACGCAACATAAATGTTCTGATCCAAACTGTTTTAACAGCAACACGTGTGAGTTTAAATCAAATGCTAAAAATGCTTTTTACATTCATGTCAAAGTGCCTTAAAACATATCTGCATGAATATCCAAATAAATTTATATATAGATAGCCATTATATGTGTGATCAAATATGTTCTGGTAGGTACCCACAATGAAAGTACATACCGTGATTCCTCAAATACAAGATCTTAATAACTCACTGCAGAGCCACAGAGGCAGAGAGCGATCGAGACAACACATTTTCCCCAAGAATAGCCATAAATAAAAGCTCCTTTCATTACAATGACTCATCTCTGCGAGGACACAAACCCTGTTAGCAAAATCAGATTTCTGCTCGAGGGTCTGGAGAGGAATGGGCCAGAACAACCAATACCAGCCAGCCCACGTGCCCATGGTAAAACTCCCAGATTTGTGATGGGGCATGACTGGGGATAATCTCTCGGCTGATCAGGCAACAATTCAGTAGGAGTTCAAATAAGCAGATTGCTAATTTCAGTTCGGAAATGGAAAAAATAATAGATGATGATGATAATAATAATAATAATAATAATGGTTGGAAGAGAAGGAAGGAGAGAAGGAAGGAGAGAAAGAGGATATAACAAGAGAGAGAAATGAGAATGAGAGCGAGACAAGGAGATAAGTAGAGAGGAAGGAAAAGGGAAATTGTAAAAGAGGGATAGGGAGGGAGAGAGAGAGATGAGGAAATAGAAGGTTATTTGAATTATAATTTTGTTTATGTCGTTAAGTCAACTTGGGTGTCTCCCAGGCTGCCCTTGGTCCTGACAAATGACAAAGTCACCACATCCCCTACTGATTTATCCACCCTTGCTCCATCCATTTATCTCTATCTATCTTTCTATCTATCTATCTATCTATCTATCTATCTATCTATCTATCTATCTATCTATCTATCTATCTATCTATCTATCTATCTATCTATCTATCTATCTATCTATCTATCTATTTCATTTTTTCCCAAGTTAGTGCTATATGTGTGCTACTTAGACAAAAACAAATAAACAAAAGAAAGAAAGGGAGAGAAAGAGAGGAGGAAGCCACACAACAGGCTGGTTAGATGGATGGTTGAATGACTTGATTGATTAATGAGTGGACGATCACTGGGTCGACGAATTTTGGATGGACAGCATGACAGAAAAATGAACTGGATGCCTGTCCATTTGTCTCCCTGGAAGGAAGTAAAATAATTCTGCCACCCAGAACAGCAAGGACACAGGTGCCGAGTGTCTTGTCATTTTTCAGGCTGAGGCTTAATATTTATTTAATATTTGATCCTCAATATTCAATATTTGACCTGGTATGCACTGTGTGTGTGGGGGGGGGGCAATTTAGATGACATGCTACCATTACAATGCGAAAAGTAAAAAGTGCCTCACAGCAAGAAGGTCCTGGGTTCGAACCCCAGGGTAGTACAATCTTGGTGGGTCACCCCGGGTCGTCCTCTGTGTGGAGTTTGCATGTTCTCCCCATATCTGCATGGGTTTCCTCCAGATTCTTCAGTTTCCTCCCACAGTCCAAAGACATGTAGGTCAGGTGAACTAGCCGTGCTAAATTGTCCCTAGGTATGAATGTGTGTGTGTGTGTTAGTGTGTGTCGGCCCTGTGATGGTCTGGCGGTCTGTCCAGAGTGTCTCCCCACCTGCCGCCCAATGACTGCTGGAATAGGCTCCAGCATCCCCGCGACCCAGAGAGCAGGATAAGGGGTTCAGATAATGGATAGATAACGGAATAAAATAAAATTAAATTAAATTAAAATAGAAAAACAACCACAAGCTGATGCCAAAGCTGTCTAACTTTCAGTTGTTATTAATACAAAAATTAATGTTGTCAGCTGATTTTGCAGTAACACCAAACATAACTGTATATAGATTAAAATGGAATAAAAGGATGGAGGAATTGAGAGAAGCATTGAATACGTGGTTTCCATGTAGCATTCGGTGATTGTACAGATGTGTAGACACAGCTACTGGTCGTATTAACAATATCCACATGCAAGTAGAAATCAAAATATTGTCATAAACTGATTACTGATAATAATCAGATTTCTTGTTTGGATGTAAATGTATTCGCTGTGGGAAGCTGTGGTGGGTTACACATCTTTCCACATTCAAGCAGACCTTTTATTTGCGTTTGAGACCGAATGCCCTCTCAAATATCAAGGCCGGTGGCTAGTCTTTGACCTTGTCACCCTGATGACCAAGCACTCAGCTAGAGTTGTTTGGTTGTCTCTGTAAGTACTTAAGGTCCTATTGAATGTTGTCGCAGGTAGATGTCTAACTCTGCCGGGGGTCTAGAGCGGGACTACGTTCTGGGGGTGGCTGGCTGGTTCTGATGAATGAGCAGCAGAAATGAAGCCATTAATCCAAATACTTTAGGGAGAAACGAGAGCGAGCGAGAGGGAGAGAGAGAGAGAGAGAGAGAAAGAGAGAGAGAGAGAGAGAGAGAGAGAGGAGGGGGAGGAGTGGAGATCAATCTTACTGCCCAACCCCCGTCTCTCTCCTCGTCCCCTCTGGTCTCCTCTGCTGCTCCCTCACTCCCTCTCCATGATTATCTTTCTTGCCCTCCCTCTATTTTGCGCTCTCTTTCATTTCCTCGGTTGTTTTCAGTTTTCCTTATTTTCGTCACTCTAAATTTTATTCTCCTCTCTCTCTCTCTCTGTCTTTCACATGCAGGCGTTCTTTCTCCGTAGCCTAAAGAGCAGTGCTTCGTTGCTCGGCTGATTGAGAGTGGCGTTGTTCTTAATGATGTGTTCATACAGATATCCCCACCCACAGAACCGTCCACGAAAGTCACCATCTACGGCGGGCCGATGTTCATCTCCAACGAGGCACTGGAGGAAGAACTGTCATGGTTTGGAAAAATTGCAAACCCAATCCAAACCGTAGTGCTCGGTTGCAGGGACGAGAAACTAAAACATGTCCAATCCCGAGGAAAGTTTTCATGTTTCTGAAATCTGCTACCCGGCCCCTCTAAATGTCTTCTTTTCTTCTTCTTTTTTTTAGATTTTCACCGCTTTTTTCTTCCAGTTTTACTTGGCCAATTACCCCACTCTTCCGAGCTGTCTTGGTTGCTGCTCCACGTCCTCTGCCGATCCGGGGAAGGCTGCAGACTACCACATGCCTCCCCCGATACATGTGGAGTCGCCAGACGCTCCTTTTTACATGACAGTGAGGAGTTTCACCAGGGGAACGTAGCGAGTGGGAGGATCATGCTATTTCCCCCAGTTCCCCCTCCCCCCTGAACAGGCGCCCCGATCAACCAGAGGA